>NC_133660.1:89929501-90102001 GCF_037893015.1 Macrotis lagotis
ATCTTTAAATGCTTACATGAATAAAATAGAGAAGAAGGAAATCAATGAACTAAGCATGCAAATTAAAAAATTAGAGAAAGAACAATTTAAAAACCCCCAATTAACTACTAAATTAGAAATTCAAAAACTTATAGGAGAAATTAATAAAACTGAAATCAAGAAAACTAATGAACTAATAAATAAAATCAAGATTTTATTTTATGAAAAAAACACTAACACTGATAAACCTTTGTTTAATTTGATTAAAGAAAAAAGAAAACCAAATTCTAGTATCATAAATGAAAAAGGTGAACTCATCACCAATGAGGAAGAAATTAAGGTAATAATTCTGAATTATTTTGCCCAACTGTATACCAATAAATTTGATAATCTAAGTGAAATGGATGAATATTTACAAAAATATAAGTTGCCCAGGTTAAATGAAGAGAACATTAAATTCTGAAATAACCCTATTTCAGAAAAATAAATTCAACAAGCCTTTCCTTAGGAAAAAAATCTGCAGAGTCAGATGAATTCACAAGTGAATTCTATCCAACATTTAAGGAACAATTGTTTCCAATTCTATATAAACTCTTTGCAAAAATAGGTTAAGAAGACACTCTGCCTAACTCCTTCTAGGATACCAATATGGTGTTGATACCTAAATCATGAAGAAACAAAACAGAGAAAGAAAATTATAGACCAATTTTCTTAATGAATATGAATGCAAAAAAATTAAATAAAATCTAAGCAAAGTAATTACAGCAAGTTACCAATAGGATAATATATTATGACCAAGTAGGATTTATCATGGGAATGCAGGGTTTGGTTCAATATGAGGAAAACTGTTAGTAAAATTGATTATATCAATTACAAATCTAACAGAAATCATATGATCATCTCAAGAGATGCTGAAAAAGCCTTTGAGAAAATACAGCACCCTTTCCTATTAAAAACACTAAAGAGCATAGGAATAAGTGGATTGTTCCTTAGAATGATTAGCAATATCTATCCGAAACAATCAAAAAGTATTATATGAATGGAGATAAGCTAGAGGCATTCCCAATAAGATCAGAGGTGAAATAAGGATGCCAACTATCAGCACTACTATTCAATATAATATTAACTTCAGCAATGAGAAGAAAAAGAAATTGAAGGAAATAGAATTGTGAAGGAAGAAACAAAACTCTCACTTTTTGAAGATGCAGTATCCTTAAAAATCATTTAAAGAACTACTAGAAACAATTAGCAACTTTAGCAAAGTCACAGGATATAAAATAAACCCACATTAATATTTAGCATTTGTAAATATTACTAGAAAGATATAGTAGCAAGACTTAGAAAGAGAAATCCTATTTAAAGTAACTTCAGACAATATAAAATACTTGATAGTTTACCTGCCAAAGCAGACTTAGAAACTCTATGAAAACAACTATAAAACACTTTTCACACAAACAAAAACAGATTTAAATACCTGGGTAAAATTCAACTGCTCATGGATAGACCAAGCTAATATAATAAAATTACAATTATATTTATACTAGACTACTTATTTATTGCCTTACCAAACTTTCAAAAAATTACTTTAATAATTTAGAAAAATTGTAACTAAATTTATATGGAGAAACAAAAAGTCAAGATGGAGAACATCGTTAAAAACAAATTAGCTAATTTTGATTACATTAAATTAAAAACTTTGCACAAACAAAGCCACTGAAACCAAGATCAAAAGGAATGTAGCAAATTGGGAAACAATTTTTACAGTTAGCTTTTTTGACAAAGGACTCATTTCTAAAATATACAGAGAACTTGGAGAAATTTATACAAAAAATACAAAAACTAGCCATTCCCCAATTGACAAATGGTCAAAGGATATTCAAAGGCAATTTACAGATGAGGAAATCAAAAGCTATCCAGAGTCATATGAAAAATTGCTCCAAATCATTTCCAATTAGAGAAATGGAAACTAAAGCATCTATGAAGTACCACCTCACACCTCCCAGATTGATCAATATGAACAGAAATGACAATGAACAATGTTGGAAGGAACTGGGATATTAATGCATTGTTGGTGGAGCTGTGAACTGATACATTTTTTTAAAAAAAATATTTATTTTTATTTTTGCACAAATTATTTTTTATACATTGCTAAAATATTCTTGTTTAAGAGTAAACATAACACTCCCCCCCCCAAATATAGACCCTCATGAGAAATAAAGTGAAGGAAAGAGAAAAAAAAAAGTGCTTCAGTCTGTTCTAACACCACTAGCTCTGTCTTGGGTGAATCACATTCTTTATGATAAGTCCATCACAAAAGCTGCTTCCATATTTTTCCACCATTGCTGCTGCTGATCGCAACTCCCTCCATTCGTACCTCCTCACTACCATATACTATATTTTCTCTCTCCTTTCACTATGTCCATCTTCTAAAATGTTCTGTAGGGTAGCTCAGTGGCACAGAAGACTGATCACTGGTCCTGAGATCAAGAGGCCCCAAGCCCACATACCACTTCTAATGCCTAGCAGCTACCCAGCCCCATGGCCCCAGACAGGCCATCCAATCCCAGCCCCTTTCAAGAAGTAAAAAAGAAAATGTTATATCTGACCACTCTTCCCCATGATCCACCCTCTCCTCCATCACTCACATCCTCCCCTACCCCCGTTACCCTTCTCACTTTTTACTCCAGGTGTCTATACCCCATTCAGTGTATATGCTGTTTCCTCTCTGAGTCATCTCTCATGAGAGTGAAGGTTCCCTCATTTCCCCCTTGGCTTCTCCCCTTCCATATCATTACAATAGCTCATTGCAATAAAAAAAAAATATTATTCTTAGCCTATTCCACCTCTCCTTTCCCTTACCACATTACATTTCCCTTCTAGCCATTGACTCCATTTTTACAATATATTATATCTTCAAATTCAGCTCTCTCCTGTGCTTCATCTATAAAAGCTCCTTCTACCTGTTCTATTAAATGATAAGTTTTGTATGAATATTATAAGTATTATTTTTCATTGCAGGAATACATGCAGTTCATCATCATTAAGTCCCTCATAGTTTACCCATCTCCTCCACTCTTTTCACCTGAGTCCTATATTTGAGGGTCAGAGTTTCCATTCAGTTCTGGTCATTTCAATAGGAACAATTGAAATTGCCCTGATTCATTGAAAGTCTATCTTTTCCCTGGAAGAGGATGTTCAGTTTTACTGGGTAGTTGATTCTTGGTTGCATTCCAAGCTCTTTTGCCTTCCAGAATATTATATTCCAAGTCCTATGATGCCCTTAATATAGTTGTTGCTAAGTCCTGCATTATCCTGACTGAAGCTCCATGATATTTGAATTGTGTTATTCTGACTGCTTGTAATATTTTCTCTTTGACTTGGGAGTTCTGGAACTTGGCTAATATATTCCTGGGGGTTGGTTATTTTGGATCTCTTTCCAGGGGAGATCAGTGAATTCTCTCAATTTCTATTTTGCCCTCTGCTTCTAGGATATCTGGGCAATTTTCCTGTAGTAATTCTTTAAAAATTAGGTCAAGGCTCTTTTCCTGATCATGACTTTCAGGTATACCAATAATTTTTAAATTATCTTTCTTGAATTTGTTTTTCAGATCAATTGTTTTTTCAAAGAGATGTTTCACAGTTTCTTCTAATTTTTCATTGTTTTGCTGTAGAATTATTGTCTTGACTTCTCATAAAGTCATCAGCTTCCTTTAGCTCCATTCTAGATCTGAAGGATTTTTTTTTTCCTCAGAGAGCTTTCTTATCTCTTTTTCCATCTGGCCTATTCTATTTTTTAAAGCATTCTTCTCCTCAATAACTTTTTGAATTGTTTTATCCTTTTGGCCTATGCTGGTTTTTAACATGTTATTTTCTTCAGCATTTTTTGGATCTTATTGACTAAGCTGCTGACTTCTTTTCCATGTTTTTCCTACATCTCTCTCATTTCTTTTCACAATTTTTCTTCTATCTTCCTTACTTGATTGTCAAAATATTTTTTTGAGCTCTGTCATAGCCTGAGCCCAATTTCTGTTTTTCTTGGAGTCTTTAGATGCAGGAGTTTGTACTTCCTCATCTTCAGATTGAGTATTTTGATCCTTCTTGGGATCATAGACAATGTATTTCTCAATGGTATTTCTCTTTTTTCTGTTTACTCATTTCCCCAGCCTGTGCCTGGTTTTGGGGTGCTTCATGAGCTTTTGAGTATTATTGGAACCCCCCCCCCACACACACACACACAAGGATCTCAGTGTGTGAGGCTCTGTCTTCCCTCCTTGTCTGTGAATGACACCTTTCCACCATAAGGTTGAGATGAGGGGGACCCTGTTCTATGAGGGGCCTAGACTGTGATCAGGATCTGAATGTGGTCTAAGCCCAAGAGTTCTGCTCCAGGTATGGAGGACAGACCTCTTAAGTCTCTCTCTACTTCCCTACCTTCAGTGGGCTGAGTACTCAAGGCTCAGTTGCTTGAGGGTTCCTGCTTGCCAGCTCCATGCCTGCTTCTGTTTCCTGCATCTGGGTTGCCATGTTGCCGCTGCTACTGCTGAGGTGACCTTGCTGCTGCAATTTCCCTGAGGGCCTGTGGTTCTTGTGCTTGCTCTGGCAGAGGTTCCCTCTGCTGATGCTTCAATTTGTGCCCCATGCTACCAGCAGTATAGGTGAGCAAACTGCCCCCACTGCTGTGAGGCATGGCTCCCAGGCATCCTGGGGCTGCCTCTGGGAGGCTGAAGTTTCTTCACTCTGGCAGGCAGTCCCTCTAACCCCATGGAGTGGAGTTTTCCCACTATTTTCCAGGTCTGGAGAATTGCTTCACTGGATCTTTCTGTGAGTTCTGTCTCTCAAAAATTAGACTCTTAATTTTCTTTTTTTTTTTTTAAGGTTTTTGCAAAGCAAACGGGGTAAAGTGGCTTGCCCAAGGCCACACGGCTAGGTAATTATTAAGTGTTTGAGACTGGATTTGGACCAAGGGATTCCTGACTCCAGAGACAGTGCTTTATCCACTAATGCCACCTAGCCACCCCTAGAGTCTTAATTTTAAGATTTTTTAAATATTTTGGAGAGAGCACCTAGGAGTGGCTCTTATGCCACCATCTTGACTCTGCCCCCCCTATCCAACTTTTATGAAGAGAAATTTGGAATTATGCCCAAAGGGCAATAAAAATGTGCATACCTTTTGAACCAGTAATATCACTACTGTGTCTATACCCTGAAGAAATCAGGAAAAAAAGTAAAAACATTACTTATATAAAAATATTCATAGCAGTTCTGTTTGTGGTAGTAAAGAATTGGAAATCAAGTGATTGTCCATCAATAGGGGAATGGCTGAACAAATTGTGGTATGTGTGCATTATGGCACATTATTGTTCTATTAGAAATAGGAGGGATGGGATCTCAGAGAGCCTTGAAATCTTGCATGGACTGATGCTGAGTGGGATGAGCAGAACCAGAAGAACATCGTATACCCTAATAACAACATGGGGGTGTTGATCAATCTTAATGGACTTGCTCATTCCATCAGTGACAATTTTAGGGTATGTGCAATGAAGAATACCATTTGTATCCAGAGAAAGAACGTTGGAGTTAAAACAAAGACCACTATCTTCAATTTTTTTTAAAAAAGTGTCTCATGTACTACATAATTTTGCCATTTCTAATATTTTATTTTTTCCTCAGGGATATGTTTTTTTTCTCTCCTCTCAACACATTCAATTTTGATTGATGTATAACATGGAAACAATGTAAGATCATCAGACTACTTTCTATGGGGCAGTTGGGAAGAGAGAAGGGAGGGTAAGAGAAAAATTACAAAATTTAAAACCTTATAAATAATTGATAAGTAGAAACTACCATAGTATATAACTGGAAAATAAATAAAATGTTTTTTTAAAAATCAGGGCTGAACTCATTCAGTATATCCATGTAAGGCATTTTCAGACTTTAAAAATTTTACCAATGGAAAGATATAAAGAAAAAGATAAATGTTATAGATATATAAATTTACCACATATATGTTTATATGCATGTATATATGCACACATATATGTATGATTATATATGTGTGTGGATATATGCACATCTACACACACACACACACACACACACACACACATATATATATATATATATATGTATGTATATGAAAATAGCTCTCAGAAACAAGTCACAGGATAAAGTTAGATGTATTTTCCTGTAGAATACTATTATTCTAAGAGTAAAACTGAAAACAGTGAAATGATTTTTCTCACTTTTATAGCTGGTGTGTGACAAAGAAAAAAACTAGGACCCATTTCTTCTCACTCTTAATCGAGCGTATTTTCAACTGAGAGAAAGGAGAAGGCCAAACATTTGCCATATCTAGTGAATATTTATTCAGCATTTTTAATAGAAATTTCTATTTCTACAAACATTATTTTAGTACAACATTTCATTAAGGATGAAAGTATTAGACTTCACACTGATCCTGCCTTCATACTTTCAATCCCCCTAAAATAATTCTTCATAACATTGTCAGAGATCTTTCTCATTTGTAGATTTCATAGATAGATATATGACTCCAATGTTTAAATCTCTTCAATGGTACTTTTTTGTCTTCTACATGAAGTTAAAAATCCTTTACCTCGTGGTGGTTATTTTCTCTTTTTTTGCAGTTAAGGGATTTATTCATGGTCACACAATTAATAAGCATTAAAAATGGCAGAACTAAAATATCTCATACTTTAATACTTAATACTTCAGTAATTGCAATAAATAAGAATATTATGAATTGGTGATATTTTTGTCTTATCATCTATCAATCTATCCCATCTTTATTTGTTGGTTCATTTATTTATATTGATTAAACCCACTGATCTAACTGGTGTAAAGAACTCCCAGGAAGCTCCCCCTATTAATTAACACCAATAACTGGCTTTATAAATTATTTGAACCAAAGTATTGCTAACTCTGAAGTCAGTTCTTTATCCTTTATACCACATGACCTTTCTAACTTTATAATATTCACTATGAGTCTTTCTTCTAAAATTCCCTCATATCAAAATAAGATTACTTAAGTTAATTGAACACCAGTCTTAATAGAAAATATTACAGGCAAGCTTCATATTAATTAAGCATATAATCAATCAACAAGAATTTAGGAAAACATCCAATGTACTAGGCACCAAGGTAATAAGTAAAAAAGAATGAAATAGCTCTTACATTCCAAAAGGGTAGGCAACAAGTCTACTGAATGCATGTATATACACATATATCCATTGTTGTCTACCTATATTATATGTGTATATTATATTTCTATATGATATGTGCACATATAAATGTATGTGAAGATATTGCATGAATAAATATGAATATAGAGAACGTCACTGAATAAGACAAGGAAAATATTGTGACCTCATTGTTGTCAAATTGTAATATTGGCATTACTTGGCATACTGCAAATTATTTAATGAAGTATATAGTATATAGTATGACCTTCTTAAGGAGGTGCTTGAAGTTAGAGAAGGGAGAGTAATGGGACATCTCAAAGAATGGTAGGTTTTTCAGTAAGTGGCAAAAATCCTCACCTAAAATTATTATCAGCAAATTGTATAACCTTAGAGTATCCATACTCATTAGGATTCTGGTCATTTACAGTCTTGTAATAAAGGAAGCCTTTGATCTGATACTTTGATCACAACTTTCAGAAAGATGATCTTTGAGCATGACAAATTAAAGATTTCATACAATAATAAAATGCTGGCTGACATGAACTGGAAAATTCAGACTGGTTGCTCTATGCTGAGTGCTGAAACATGATTGGTACTGCTATGAGCTGAGTATTTATGATTTTTGACATTCTGGAGATAAGTACACCAGAGGTAATAGTCTGCAGGGTATCACTTTGAGAAAAAGAAGATATGTAAGATAACAAGAAAATCTGTTATAAATCCTTCTTATGTGAAGTCCTACTGGAAATAATGATTTCACAGTTCTCTTGAATTTAGGGTAGTAAATGTGCCTCAATGAAAAAACTGTTTTCTTTTTCTCCAAAAAAAGGGGAAGAATAGCAGTGTGCCCAAGAAAACAAACCCTATTAGGTTAACAATAAGAATGCTTAAAATGTAGCCAAGTCAAAGCAGGCAATTGCAGGAAGCACAAAAATTGAAGGGGAATGGTATATATGTTATTTACAGTAAAGTTTCATTTTTGAAAGATTTATTAACACATTTTATTTAAAAAATAAAATGTTCATGCAAGTTCTCAGGGAAATGTTGGGAGTCCTCAGTCTCTACTATTTGATCAATTTCAGGGCACTATATACAAACTAACATTCTTGAGTGAGATCAGAGCTATTTTCCATTATCATATTAGCACTATACTCCTATCCTGGACAAACTAAGGCAGGAGGTAAAACAATAATTATAATAACTAACATTTATGTAGTGTTTTAAAATTTAGAAAGTACTTTGAAAATGGTCTCATTTCATCCATATAATGATCATGGAATGTAGGTGCTTTATAAATAACATTCCTGTTTTTCAAATTAAGAAACTGAGGAAGAACAAGGTTAAATGATTTGCCAGATGTCATATACTTAATTGGAATCGCTCATCTTCTGATTCCATCCATCCTTCTATCCACTATGTCATCTAAATCCTGTTAATATCATTCTTTTATTAGTTAAAATTAATCTCTTTTGTAGCATGGACCCTTTCTGGCAATTTAGTGAAGACTTCTCAGTAAAGTGTTTTTAAATGCATAAAATAAAATATATAGGATTATAAAGAGAAACAATTTGAAACCAAATGACCAAAATGGTTTTAAAATCCTGCTACACTTCTAATCTAAGAGGAAATTCACAATCCCATTTTCAGGTTCAAGAAAGTCCAAATTGCTCTCTTTTTGTCTGCCAACAATCAGGAAGACAAAGTAAGAGTTAAATGAAAATAGTCATTATTAACATCCTTGAGGTAGTCATCTGTCTTTTTCTTTCTCTAAGGTCAATTCCTAGCCTACAAAATCAATTCCAGCTCAAACTTCTGACTCAGTGCTTCTAAATGATCCCTCATACTGCAACACTAGTGATGTTTTCAGGGAGAGAGCATAGTAGAAACAGGTGAGACCCTTGTAAATCTGAGTAATGGAATTCTTGAGTGATTTTCTCTGTATCTTTGAGTTTTTGTTACTCTTTATTGTGTGTGTCCTTTGGGAGAACCATGGACAGTGTACTGTGCTGCAAGTTTAAGGCTCAATAACCACAGGTCAGTGACAACAGCGTCTCATAAGGTCAATGGTTGTTGGATCTTTGAGAATAACTTTTGAATATTTCCCCTATTCTTTTAGGTGAGTCTCTTACACAGGTCATAGGACTCTGACATTCTTCTCTCTCATTTTTTTTAAATTGAGCTCTCTACCAATCCCCCTCCCTAAATCCAAGATCCTTGTCTTGTCAGAAGAAAAGCATCACGCAACACAAAAGGATAAAATGCTCTTTACCCTTCACTCATGATAATGGTAGTTTATATTTTTTTATAAACTTTCTCATTTACAAAGAGCTTCACAACAATGACGTGAAGTAGATAATATATACATTATTCCCATTTACAGATAAGAAAGTTAAGTGATTTATTCAATGTCACACACACAGCTACTATAATGACAGAACTCAAACTATCTTTTAATTCTTTAATCTTTCCTCTATAGTTACTACTCTCTTTACACTGAAACGTATTTTGTACTAGACTTGTGACTTCTCCTAAAGAGTGGGAACAGGAATGGCAGGGAGGGGAGGAAGAAAAGGCGATGTCTGCCACATTTTATCTAAAATTTGGAAAATTGTTCCAACTCCTCCTAATCTTGGACTGCCCAGTCTCTGACATTTCATTGTAGTCCCTACAAGTCATATCAGCTCTCTGTGTCTCAATTGCTGCTATGAGAAAAATGGGAGAGTAACATCTGTACTACCTACATCAGGGGTGGCTTGGTAGATAGAGTACCAGCCCTGGAGTCAGGAGTACCTGAGTTCAAATCCAGCCTCAGACACTTAATAATTACCTAGCTGTGTGGCCTTGTGCAAGCCACTTAAACCCATTTGCCTTGCAAAAACCTAAAAAAATATATAAAAAATATGTACTACCTACATCAGATCACAGTGTTAAAGGAGAAATATTAGGGAAATATTTATCTAGCCTTTCCTTTAATATTAACTTGTCTGATATTTTCTGTGGGCCTCTGACTCTTTCTCCATTGTTTAGTCCACCTCCTGTGCAAAGAGGAGTCAGGGTTAGGTGAAGGAGGGATAAGGGGAAGGGTCTGAGGTTGCTTTCTATCATCTTGGTGAATTTATATTTGAGAAGAAGGTTAAACTAAACAATGGAGAGGGTGTCAGAGGACCATAGAAAATTTCAGACAAGCACAGGTAATTGTTTCTTAGAAAGGCTAGACAGGCTAGACAAATATTTCTCTAAATTTTTCCCTTCAACAGTAGGACCAGTCACTAAGCATTTACTGGATTAAGTTCTCCAGATGCAAAAAAAAAAAGGAGGAAAAAGCAACCCTTGTCTTACAGGAGCCCTTGTCTTGCAGAAGAAGCAATCTATTTTAAAACCTTCATTTTTACAGGGAAACTGAAGTTCAACAAGTTGAGTAGCTTGTCCAAGATAGTAGAGGTAGCATGCAGCAGAGCCTGCATTCAAACCTATGTTCTCTGATTCTAAAACCAGTGGGGTTTTTTATAATATTCTGCCACATCCACAGCATGACAGAATTGTTAGCAATAAAATAATTTATAAATTATATAAAACAGCATGAAAATGTGACTACTGATATTATTTATGGAGACAATTGTGCATAATGGACAGAAATAGATTATTTTGAGATGACGTAGAATGTTACTCAGTCATATAAATATTATGAATTTGCTTCTAATTGTTATAAATATCTCTTAATAATAAAACTTAGCCTGGAGTGGTTGCAGAATTTTTATTAACATCACTGCAGAAACAGGCAATTCCCCTATCAAGAAAGGTCCTGAATTGTGACAATGTCCAATCTTATAAAGCAGGCTGTCTTACCATACTTGTAAAAGTTTTTATTGAAACAATAGATAATATATTTTGATTTGCTATTTTAAGTGAGAGCTCTGCAATAACTGGGCTTCATTTATTAAAGCATTAAGTAAACCCACAGGTAAGTCAAATAAAATCACCCTGGGGCCAAATTTTGGAAAGCTCTGAAACATAGGAAGGCTTTTGTTCTCCTCCCTTTTGAGTCTTGATAGGTCCTCATCATTGGGGGTGCAATCCAGAAGACACACTCACCTTATGACACCTCTTTAACATATTTTTTCTTGCATTGGTCATACAATGCATGTTATATACTAATGAGTTTCAAACTTCATGGGGGAGTGTATAATAATATGCATGGACCTCATTAAGCAAGCACACTTGCAAAGGTCAGAGACTTTAGGTCAACTTCTGGCTAGTTCGAGCCACTTTTTGGCCTCCCCCTGGCTAAGGAAACTTCATTTCAGGTTAAAAAACCTCTCCCAGTTCAGTGATTGGACAGGGTCATTGCTTTTATGACTTTTTCCTCTTTTTTAACCTCCATATTCCTGCACAAAGGCTTGAGTCTTTTCAGCTTAACCAATGACCAGAAACTCTAACCTTTGTTCTGTATAGTTCCAACAGATACCTGTGAGATCCTAGCAATATCCTCTTAAATCCTATGGAAATCAAGCATCCTATAATTTCTCACATGATTTTATTCTTGTGTGGGATCAAAAATGCCAACAAGTAAAATCTGAGACAAAGTTATGGTTCAACACTAATTTGGCTTTCTTTTTGCTGTTTTTTCTCTTTTGGAGGGTATTGTATGTACTCTATATATTAATGGAAACTTGGAGTAGCCACAAATTAATTATGTATCCCCTTCCTGTCTCCTCTTCAACTGGTAGGCCAGTGATTCAAACAAGACTTGTTGTGATCTTGTGAGAAGGCCATAGAAATTTAGACTGCTGAGTTTTGAACTCTAAGGAATAGGAACATACAATGGGAAATCCCCTTTCTCCTCTTCATTCTTTCCTTAGCATCACCATTGTACTCTTCTACCACAAGAAGTCCCCAGGGAGAGACAAATCCTCTTCAGGCATTTCAAAAGAAGAAAGGGAGGAACATGAAAAAGAGAAAATGTCTTAACAGCTTCAGAGCAGAAATGCTGAAGCGATTGGGTGGAGTAAATTAATATTAATGCTAGGAACACTAATGCAATCACAGTGATACAACTCTCCTTCCTTACCTGTCTCCCTTCTTACTTTACTTCCCTTGATTTCTCTTCATAGTATACTTGAAAAACAGCCTGCAAAATACCAAATAGGAAGAATAGTTTCATGAGGAGAGAGATAACTCACAAAGGGGCGTGTAATTTCAGATTGGACAAGAAAATGTGATTAAAAATTAGAAAAAATGAAGGGAAAATAAACTCTTTCTTAATCACAGAGCATCTCTGAGAGGTAACATGGAAGAATAACAATAACAAATATTATTATTGTAATAATACATTTATATGATACTTTTATGTTTGAAAAACCTATATTTATATATAGGAATGTATAAAATATGAGCTTGAAAACAACTCTGAGCTATATTGTATTATTACTCCCAATTTCCAGATGAAAAAATTAAGCTAACTCAATTGTCCATTGTCATATACATGGTAAGTTTATAAAGTCAGATTTGAACCTAAACCTACCTGATTGCGTGTCTATCCATGTTTATTACACACTGATACAAAATAGATAGAGCTCTTTGGTTAGGAAAACTAGCGCTTAAATTCTACATCTGACACTCACTACCTGTTGTCATCAAGGACAAGTCACTTAATTTCTCCAATGTGTTTCCTTTCCTATATAATAAGTATCAGATTGTTTGTATTTAATGCCTCCCTCACAGGACATTTGTGTGGTGCAAATCAGGTAACATGGGTATTTTGCATCTTCAAAGTTCAATAAAAATGTCCTTTGCTGATATCTCTTTTTGCTTTAAAGAGACGGGGAAGGGGCAGCTAGGTGGTGCAGTGGACAAAGCACCGGCCCTGGAGTCAGGAGTACCTGGGTTCAAATCCGGTCTCAGACACTCAATAATTACCTAGTCGTGTGGCCTTGGGCAAGTCACTTAACCCCATTTGCCTTGCAAAAAAAAAAAAAACCTAAAAAAAAATAAAGAGACGGGGAAATTAGGTTTGATACTTGAAGAGAGGTTGAACTTTTCTGCTGTCATGGAGATAGGTCTTCTTAAGAAGCATGTGAAGTCTAGAGGACTTTGCTGTGGTTTAACAAAGAAATTGGGGTAGAACTAGACAGGATGATGTCTATATAGATCTATATAGATAGATAGATAGATAGATAGATAGATAGATAGATAGATAGATAGATAGATAGATAGATATAGACATATAGATACAATAAAATAGGGAGTTTATTAGAAAGGAATTATAATTTGACTTTGTTCAGTCCCACAATTAAAATTTGTCAGAGTGCTTTGTCCCAGGGTGCTTAACTCAAAGTAACAAAAAAATTCAACTTTCAGTATCCTAGAACCAACAGTTAGTTCTCTAAAATGCAAGAATAATTAGTTATTATGGGAAGTTTGCCGAATAAGCCTGCTTCCCTGTTTATCCTGCTGATGCAGGGAGTTAGAGGCATGGAGAAATAATATAATTAGAAACAAATTTTTGTAATCTTTTTCTGCATTGTTAGAGTGTTTAAATCTTGTAATAATAATATATATATATATAATGTACTAATATATAGAGATATCTAGATATGTAAACATATAGATACCTATATCTATGAAGATATCTCTTTAGATATAAAGAATCTCTGTATAGATATCTAGATAAAGATATTTGGAACTGATTTTTGTAATCTTTTCTGCACGGTTAAAATGTTTCCTTTTGACCTTTATTTTGACCCTGGCCACACCTCACCTGTGGATCAAGCAAAATTGCTCAGGAATGATAGAATATCCCTCTAAAAGAGGTAGGATCCCATCCTACTGCCATTCTTCCTACAGCAGTCTCCCAATTGGAGATGCAAATTACTCCTCAAAATGCTGCCCCTTCCATTGATGCTGGAGGGGAATTTAAGGAGAGTTTGGATTCATTCTCTCTTACTTGCCTCTTCCCTGGCTTCCTCTAAATGATTTAGTCAGTAGCTGTACTGTCTGAGTTAAACTATCACTCCCAAACCCCACATGGCCTTTCAATGATTTTTAACTTCCTCTTTCTTACTTTATTTTGTGATTGTAGCAACTTTTTAATAAATCTGCTTTTTTTCTTTTTACATGCACACTCCAGAGTCAGATGATCTGTGCATTTTGCACTTAGAACAAATCAGTCCCCCCATCACTCACTGTTCCCTTTTTCCTCCTACCCACATTTTTCCAGCAAGCCATGTGCTCCAGGTAAGAAGTGATATGCACTCCATGCATAAAATTCCTAGTTACAATACTATCTTGGATTTTTGGAGAGGATTTGACTTGACCCCACTTTCTGCCAGAGACTAACAAGCTTAGAGGAGTCTGTTAGCCACAAACTGATGTAAGGAATAATCGAGTTCTAGATTCATAAAGTGTCATGCCTTAGTAGGCACAGGGACTGACCTTCTGATTTTATTTAGTAAAAGAATCTCCAAGGTAAAGAAATTTAATCTAAGATTGCAGTCCAGCAAACTCTACAATTTACCAGCTTAAAGAATTGTCTGAAATATCAAGTAAATTGTCCAGTATGATATATATATAAAGCCAGATTGTTTCATTTACAGAGCTTGAATCTTAAGTCTTCATGACTTTGAGGTCAACTATCCACTAAAGCATGCTACCTCTATATGACAACACTCAACATACTTTGTAGTCAAGGTGATCTCTGCTACTTTCCAGGACTGTTGTCATTTACACCTTATTATACGTTAATGCTCTTTGATTTTTTCCAAATTCCTCCCTTACATGGTAAAATAAATTTATACACTTTAAAGAAGTGGATGGTAGATTAGAGAAAGTCTTATCCAACTCACTCAGTTTTAAAGATTTATAAGTTAAGGATTTACCCAAGGTTACAGAGACAAATAATTACACAACTAGGAGTCAAATTCAGGTTTCCTGGTTCCAAATTTACCACTTTTTGTCCTATTATACTTTGCTTTCATGCTTCTATTCTCTTTTCTGTGGTCCATTCTTTGTAAAAAGCGATACAGGTATTTTACAATGAAATCTATGCTTGAGATCTAAAATCTTTTATGCATATGTATGTGTACATAAATCTACATATATATGCAAACACATTTTTATGTTTATATGTATTTATGTGCCTACAAGTATATATGTATGTATATATTAATATATGTATATATAAGTACATAGATGATATATAGATATAGATATGGATATGGATATGGATATGGATATAGATATAGATGATATAGATATAGATATAGATATAGATATAGATATAGATATAGATATAGATATAGATATAGATATAGATATAGATATAGATATAGATATAGATATAGATATAGATATAGATATGGAAATAGGAAGGAAAGGCCATGTTGATGATTAATCCAATGAGAAGTAGATGTAGATGTCCACTGTTGTTGCAACCTGGCATTACTGCAATATTGTGGTGCCAGTACCACATTGGTATTCCAGGAAAACTCCTATTGATGATAAGTCCATCAAAAAACATGATTGAATAAATCATAAGTCAATATTTTGCCACCAGATATTACATACTGACTCTTCACACACCATCACTGGAGCACCAAGTTGCTTCATAGATCTAGTAAGAAAAATCCTACTCAAAGGCAAGGATTCTCACAGTCTCCAGACCATCACCAAAAGTCCTATTTCCTATAAAAATCAAGCCAGGGAATGAAATTGTTATGGAAAAAATCAAATGAAAAGGATGCCTTAGCACAACATACACTTTACAATGATAAACATAATGTGCAAGCCATGTCACCATCAACTTGATTGTCATAGTCCTTTTTCAATACAAAAGGCAACTATCATAATGATGCTGCTCATAATGAAGATGATAGAGATATATAGTTTCTTTTCTGGAAATTTGAGAGGAGCTGTTGATGGGAGCTTAAGGAAGATCATAATCAAACTTTTAATTTTATAGATTTTGAAACTAAGGCACAGAGATATTAAAGGATTTTGTTAGGGCTAATATAGCAAGTAGTGGAGTTAAGATCAGAAACTGGGTCTTCTGAATTCAGAATCAGTGCACCATTGTGAAGTTAGTTTGGGTATGAGTGTGTTGGGACCTTATGGTAAGGTTCTCTTATTCTCTTATTTGACCCACATCTTGGGGCACTAGGAATGGTAAAATAAGAAATGGCAACAAGAATTATGTAAAACAGTAGTGGGGAACCTCCAACCTGCAGGCCATATCAATTTGCCATTGCCAAGGCAACCACAGGCAGGACCTGAAGTTCAATAAATCTAGGAGACTTTTAAGGGTGAATTAAATATTTAACTAACTATAACCTGTGAATGATATGGTTAGGCTTCATTCTCATAGAATGTCAAAATTAGGTCAAGATCTTACCATTTATAGGCAAAGACCTTATACTGCTTTTTGTCAATGATTCTCTTAATTCTGTGTCACATAGCAAATATATTTTTGACAGTCATCCACAAAACAAGCAAAAACAAATCCCTTCATCCTTAAATATGCAGAATTTTCAATTGTTGTGGATTTATTTTTAGTGTTTTTTTTTTTGCAAGGCAATGGGGTTAAGTGGCTTGCCCAAAGCCTCACAGCTAGGCAATTATTAAGTGTCTGAGGGTGGATTTGAACTCAGGTACGCCTGACTCCAGGGCCAGTGCTCTATCCATTGTGCCACCTAGCCGCCCCCGTTGTGGATTTTTAATTCTGTTCTACTCTTCATGAGCCCACTTTTAAGCTGTCTCAGCAAAGACACTGAAATGGTTTGTTATTGGAAGTGGAAGTGGAAGCCCATTTTACAGAAGAGGAAACAAGCAAACCTTCAGAAATTGAATCCCAATAATGAAAAGGATAATAAAAACAGGATTGCTCCCCTAAATGACTGTGAAAAGGGAATGATCTAGAGCTGAATGTTGCCCAGATCATAAGCTTCCTTTTGCAAAATTCAGACTTAAAATGAAGAAAGTAAGAAAAGTTATCAGTCCTTATAGCTATGGCCTAAATAATATTTCTTACAAATTTGAAGAGGAAGTGATGACCTAGTAGATAGAGTACCTGAAAAGCTATGAACAGAGAGGTTCAAAATATTATACAGGAGGTAGCAACAAAAAACATTTCAAAGAAAAAGAAGAGCAAGAAAATGAAATGATTACATGATAAGGTTTTACAAGTATCTGCGAAAACAAGAAAAGTGAAAAGGAAAGGAAAAAAAGGAAGAATATGCTCAACTGAATACAGAATTCCAAAAAATAGCAAAGACAGGTAAGAAGGTTTTCTTAAATAAGCAATGCAAAAAAAATAGAAAAAAACAATAGAAATGGAAACATAAGACAAATTCAAGAAAATTTGTGTTATCAAATGAAAATTTCATGCAAAAATGGATATAATTAAGGACAGAACAATAAGGATTAACAGAAGCAAAGGAGATTAAGAAAAGGTAGAAAATATATACAAATGAGCTACACAATAAAGATTTGTTATTGGTAACCATAGTATGGTTTTTGATGATCAGACATGGTGGAGAATGAAGTAAAGGGGACATTAGAAAGCACTGCTAACAATTAGGCTAGTAAATGTGATGGAATCCAGCTGAATTAATCCAGCTAATTTAAACCTAAAAGATATTTAAAGTGCTGCATTCAATATGCCAGCAAATTTGAACAATACAACAGTGGTCAGTAGATTGGAAACTTTACAATTTTTAAAAAGGCAATGCCAAGGAATGTTCAAATTATTGAACAATTATGGTCATTTCCCACATCATCAAGATTATGTGTAACATTATGCCAACTAGAATTCAACAATATGTGAATTGAGATTTACAATATGACCAGAGAGGTTTTCAAAGGAACTGGAGACGAAATTGCCAACATTTATTGGAATGTAAAAAACAAGGAAATTTAAAAAAAACTCTATCTGCTTCATTGACTACCAAAAAGCCTTTGAATATGTGGATCACAGGAATATATGTCTTTTTCTCAAAAAAATGGGAGAATCAGATCATCTTATTTATTTCGGTGGTTTTCCTTTGTTTTGTTTTGTTTTTTTACTAGGCAAATGGGTTAAGTGACTTGTCCAAGATCACACAGCTAGGCAATTATTAAGTGTGTGAGGCTAGATTTGAACTCAGGTCCTCTTCAGGGCCAGTGCTCTATCCACTGCACCACCTAGTTGCTCCTCATCTTATTTATTTCTGGAGGAAACAGTTTAAATGGTACCCCAAAGGAACAGTTAGGACCATATATGGAACAACTGATTGGTTTAAGATTGAAAATGAATATGACAATAATGGATGAATCAAAGGTCAAAATTAAATTTATAGAAATAATATGCAGATTATATCACTTTAATAGCAGAAAGTATAGAGGAATTGAAAAGTTCTTGATGAGAGTAAAAGAAAAGAATATAAAAGCTTGTTTGAAGCCTAATATTGAAAGTGTTGAGAATTTGTCCCATTACCTACCAGAAAACAGAGGAAGAGAAAAGGGAAGCAATGACAGATTTTATATGCCTGAACTCAAAGATCACTGCAGATAATGACTGCAGTCATGAAATTAAAAGACACTTTCATCTTGGAAGGAAAGCTATGACAAATCTATACAGCATACTAAAAAAACAGAGATATCACGCCTTGTTACCAAATCGGTTCCTTATAGTGAAAACTAAAAAGTAGCAATGCATGTCTATGAGAGTTGAAATATAAGAAAAGCTGAGCCCCACAGAATTGATACTTTTAAATTGTGGTGCTGGAGACTTTTGGAGAGTCCCTTAGATAGCAAAGAGATCAAATCACTTGATACTTAAAGAAATTAATTCAGACTATTCATTGGAAGATGAATTACTAAAACTGAAGCTTAATTTTTTTTTGAATGAGAAGATGGAACTCATTGGAAAAGACCTTACTGTTGGGATAGTATGAAGGAAAAAGGAGAAGAGGAGTACAAAAGATGAGATAGATAGATAATATTATGGAAACAATAAAATTGAACTTAGACTTTGAGAGACAGTGGAGACTAAAAGGTGTGCAATGGTCCATGGGATCACACAAAGATGGACATGACTCAATGACATAATATAATGATAAACAACAACAAATATATATATATATATATATATATATATATATATATATATATGAGGGGGCATAAATACAACAAACAGAACACTTATACTGAAACAGAATAATTTTTAAAACCTTGAAACTGCTGTAATCATAAATGAACATTTTCTAATATAATATTTGACTAAAAGCATAAAACATTTCTGGATCTACATATAGCAGTATATGCATTCATCACCATAAAAAGAACCATAGGAGGAAAGGTATATCAATAAAGTTATTCCCCTAAGAACAGGCTTGAAAGACCACTTTGGAAGAAGCAACTTAAGAAAAATATTGAATATCTATGGAAAGAAAGTAAATACTTTATCTAGAAAATAAAAAAAAATGTAGAAAATAAACTGGGAACAAAAGTATATCAAAAGTCCTAAAAGGCTTAAACTTTCAATTGAAAATACTAATGGAAAGATTAAAGAATCAAAGGAAGACTAATAACAAATACACTAAATAATATTATTTTTCCCCCTGTGAAATCTTGAGAAGTGGAGAAAATCAAGGTAAAAATAAATCCATATATATATATATATATATATATATATATATATATATATATATATATATATTTATGTTACTATCTATAGGCCATGTAGCTGATACCTTTGATATTGATAACTAAAATTATAATTTTAGTTATCAATATCAAAGGTATCAGCTACATGGCCTATAGATAGTAACATACAATTAAATGTGAATGGAATTCAGATTATAATGTGAATGGAAAATATTTAACAAAATAAATAAAAATGCAAGAAAACATAGATGACATTTTAAAACAAAATCAATATATGACCTACAGGGATCTTTATGGATACCATTCTACTTGAATTGGACTATACAGGATTATGCTGTTAAATAGCAAAGGGGTACTTCTCAAAACTGTTAGGGTAGAAATTATACAATAAGATAAATATTGTATAGATAATAATTTCCTTAAACATGTTTTATTATTTAGTTTTGATTTTAGGATGCCACTAAGTCTCCTAGTGCATGCAATTTTAGCTTTCTTTTTTTTGATAATTATGTTTTTTATCTTGCTTAGAAAAATAATTGTACTAAATGCATTTATTCATTAGTTCATGATCACTTCTGAAATATAGTTCAAAGTTGTTAATCTCTATATTTCCTTGGCAAATATTCAGAATTTTACTTCAGTCCAAATAACATTTTGATGCCATTAGATAAAGATTTAATGTGATAAAGGCCTTTTTGATGTTCTTTTTGGGGAGGTCCTATTCTTTGATGTGTCATTCATGTATATCAAATGTTTAATAAGAGGAAACTCAGATAGAGATAAGTGCTATATACAATTATTAAGACAATTATTGGTATCCAGCTTTAAAACTGTCCAGGGATCAATGAATTTATATGCATCTGAAGGAACTGAGATCCATAACAATTTTTAAAAAGTCAGTATCAATAGCAAGATAACATATACTTAGAACAATTACATGTTCTAAGGTACTGTGACATGTTCTAAGGCACTGTGACATTAATGAAATCAGAAGAAAGAAAGAAAAGAATTACAACTAAAGATCTTGGGGAATAGAGTGGTTGGTTCTTTTCCTTCATTATCGAAGAAGACCAAAATGACATCACCGATTGACTGTGGCTGATTAGAACAATACAAACTCATAATGCTCTACCACAGGTTGGGTGCAAAGTCCCTGTGAGCACATGGAGTGGGTGCTCTAAACTTAAGGATGTCATGTTTCCTTTGAGTTGCTTCAATTCTGTCTTCCTCATAGAGAGTAGCACCCTCACTGATGAGAGCACGCCATGCTGTGCCATTGTTTCCCATGTACAATCAATTCTAAAGTTCTTCAATGAGACATTCAAGGTGTCTCAATATTGCTTTTCCTAACCTTCTTGTGAGTAATTACCCTGCATGAGTTCTCCATAAAATAGTTTTTTTGGCAAATGTATGCCTGTCATTCTAACAATGTGTCCAGCAATCTCTATAGCAATGTTGAATTGCTAGGCAGTTTAGCTCAAGAAAGGACCTCAGTGTCTGGTATCTTCGAATCTTCCTAAGACAATTTAAATGGTAGTGATACAGTTTCCTGACATGGTGCTGGTACTGTCCAGGTTTCACAGATATATAGCAATAAGGTCAGCACAATGGATCTGCAGACCTTCAGTTTGGTAGTCAGTCTAATAATACCTATTCTTTCCCATACTTTCTTTTGAAGTCTCCCAAATACTGAGCTTTGGGAATAGAGTAAGTAATATGGAGGTCTACCAGAAAAAATCTCAGATACAATATTCAGAACTCTGTATAAGGAACAATAAAAAGCCTCTTAATGTTAATGCCTTCCTTTTATTTATTATCTCCATTTTTTTCTTGTCTTCTTTGAGCATAATTGTTTTCATGTTGCCTCACCTTTATTAGAATAGAATTCTCTAAGATCGAGGCTTCTAAAATTCTTTCTGTTTCCAGTACTTTAACATAGTATCTGGCATAGACACTAATATATTCTTGCTCAGTGACTGAAGGCCAGAGTGACTGAAACAGATTAACAGTTTGTAGACTATTTATAAAGCAAGAGATATTTTCTTTATTAACACAGAAATGTACTCAGTGATTAATTAGGTTATTTCTTTTCTGTTCTTATGACAAATCTATTTATATCTGAAATGGTAATGAGAGTAGAGATTTCATATGAATGATTAAATCTGACCTCATTCTTTCAATCAGGTCATTGCTCTTACATATCCCTTCCTCAGAGGTCTCTGAAAGGGGTTCAGTAGTTTCTCTTATTATCTATTAGTTTGAGTTATCAATAACTGTGTACCCCACTTCAGGAACCTAGGGGACTAGAACCCCAGTTAGTTTAAACACTTAACATCTGTTTAAATTTTACAAAGGTTTATCTATTTCAATGATGTAATAAGAACAAATAATCAAGCTTAAGCCCCCCACACTACAGGGATGGAGGAAAAGACAAGAAAAACTAGATTTACAATTTAGCCTAATTCCAACATAGAATTGATACCATAAAGTTCAAATCCAAAGTTAGCATAGCTACAGCCTTATTCTGATCTAGATTCCCAAGTATTCCTTATTAATCAGGTATTAGTATTGGGCTTGTTGTAACACTTGATCCTGAATTCCTAGACTCCTTAATTCCTAGAATCCTTCAATTCATGCTCTAGTGGCCCACACCAGAGACTATAATCTTCGCCCTTCTCACAAAGAATAAATGAAAAGGTCCCAAACTATTTTTGTAGGCTCTATATTGTCAGAGAAGGGAATAGGAAAGCCTTAAAACTTTTATCTCTTACTACTATATGGTTTCATTGACTTAAAGAAACCTCATTCCCTCAGATCCAAATTCAGTAAAGGCAGGCAAGTGATGTCAAGACATTTTGAAAATGGCAAAAGTCAATGGGAAAAGTCACCTACTTGCAAACACAAGTCAAACCCATATAGAATGTCTATATATGCTTTAGTTCCCAAGTAGCTTATCTCAAGAATCTTATGCCATCTAAACATGTGCCAGGCCACCCTTGCATATATGTGTTCTAATGTTTAAAAGATGGATTGTAGGGATGGAGTCAAGGTGGTGCAGAGAAGCCAGGAATTTCCTAAAGTTCTGTTGGATTTCCCTCAGAAATAATATTAATCAAGACCCTGAATAGATTATGAAGCAACATACCCACAAAAGAACAGAGTGTAGCATTTTTGAGCAAGGATTGTCTTGAGTACAGGGAGACAGGGAAATAAAACACAGTCCATGGGTGGTGAGTAATGGTTAGGATCAATCGGAGATTCTTAGCTATAGGAGACATCTGCAGTGAAGACCCCTGGAGTTTGCATTCAGCCCGCCAGTTACAAAGCAGGTTAGCTGGGAAGGCTCCAAAACGTCCCCCAGACCCTTATTCAGCTTGCCGCACTTTGACGGCCCTAGACCAGTGAGCTAGCTGCTGGTATTCTCAATGAGGACAACTCAAACAATTGAATAAGACTAAAGTTCTTAATGTGTAAAGTCTTCAAGTGAGCTCCTCCCCAATACAAGAAACTTGGGACAATGCCCAGTAACAAAATTCAAAATGAGTAAGAAGAGCAAGAGAAATATAGAAAGTTAACTTGGAGGTAAGGATGAAAAAAAAAATCCATCTCAGAAGAGGAAGGCAGGAAAAAGTAGCACATGTGAAGTTACATAGGAGACTATGAATTGTTCTCCATTTCAAAAGAGACTTTTTGAAAGATCTTAAAAAGAATTTTAAAAATCAAATTGAAAAATTGGTAAAAGGAATGGAAGAGAAATTCATCATTATACAAAAGGAAGTACAAAAATAAGTGAAAATATATCCTTTAAAAATACATTTGGATAAATGGGGAAAAAAGGAAAAAGATAATAGATCCTTTAAAAATAGAATTTACCAAATGGAAAAGGATATGCAAAATTTAGTTAAAGATAATTCCTTGAAAGACAAGAGTGAAGTAAGTGGAGGCTAAAGAGTTTATGAGACATCAAGAATCAATCAATCAAAAAGAACACCAAAAAAGAAAAAAAAAATAGGAGAAAATGTAAGATACCTCATTGGAAAAACAGTTGACCTTGAAAATTGATCCAAGAGAGATAATTAAAGAATTACTGGACTACCTAAAAGCTAAGATTAAAAAAAGATCCTGGACAATATCTTTCAAGAAAACATCAAGGAAAATTGCCCTGATATCCTAGAATCAGGAGGATTAATAATCAACTATGCCACAAAACTGAATGTACTTTTTCTAGAGGAAAAGATGGACATTTAACAAAATAGATGATAATCAAATTTTCATGGTGCAGAAAATAGGACTGTACTAAAGAAAATTTAATTTTCAACCAGGAGATTCAAGTGATACATAAAAAGGTGAAGGGGAAAAGAAAAAGATTGAAATTCAAAAAGATTAAATAGTCTACATCCCTACATGAGAGGAAGATATTCATAACTCTTGAGAACTTTAACTCCTTTAGAGGGTGTATACATAAAATGAAAATACATACATAAGGCAATTTTGATGGGATGATTTAAAAATAATTGAGAAAAAAGGATAATAATGGGAGTAGGAAGGGGAGCAAGAATGGGATAAATTACATCACAAATTACATTACAGGAGAGGGAAAGAAGGGAGGAAGTTAGAATTGTTTGAATACTACTTTCTTCAGATATGGTTCAAAAAGAGAATACTATATACACTCTTTAAAAAATTGATATTGTATTTTTCCAATTACATTTTTTTCAACATTCAACATTTTAAGTTACATAATATCCTTCCACCCTCCCTTCTCACCCCTCTCCTCTCAATGGGAAACAGTCATGTGAATATTATACATGCATATTTGTATTTAACATGTTTACAGACTAGTAATATTTAGTATGAGGAATTAGAATTAAAGGCAAAGAAAGGAAACCATGAGTTAGGAAAGAAATACATAAAATAATTTTTTTAAAAGTGAATGGAGTATAACATATATTCTCAATTGGGTCTAGAAGTTTATCTTACTCTTTAAATATTAGAAGTAAAAAGGGGGAGAAAGAAAGGAGGGACTGATAGAAGGAATGGAAGGAGGGAAGGGAAAAGTAAAAGAAGAAAGGGGAAAGAAAATGAAGGGAGCTGATAGAAGGGGGCAGATTGAGGGAGGTGGGATTCAGAATCAAAGCACTGATGAGGAGAGATGGGGAGAAAGGAGCAAGAAAAGTACAAATAGAATAGAGAGAGAGGATAGAGGAAAATAAAGGTTAGCAATTATAATTGTGAATGTGAATGTCATGAACTATATCAAAAAATGGAAGCATATAGTAAAGTGAATGAAAAATCAGAATTTTGGGGGGGAGGAAGCTAGGAGGCACAGTGGATAGAGCAACTGCCCTTGGAGTCAGGAGGACCCAAGTTCAAATCTGGCATCAGATATTTAATTACCTAGCTGTGTGACCTTGGGAAAGTCATTTAGCCTTAATGCCTTGAAAACAAAACAAAACAAACAATAAAAAAATCAGAATCTTACAATATGTTGTTTACAAGAAGCAGATAGATACACACAAGGTAAAGGTTAAAAAGCTGGAGCAGAATATAATATACCCCAGCTGAAGTGAAAAAAAGCAGGGGTATCAATTCTGAATTCACGCAAAGCTAAAGCAAAATTAGATCTCATTAAAAGGGATAAGGAAGGAAACTACATCTTCCCAAAAGGTACCATTGACAATGAAGTAATTTCAATACTAAATATATATGTATCAAATTGTACAGCATCCAAATTCACAGAGGAGAAGATAAATGATTGCAGGACCACAAAGACCAAAATACTTCTCCTAGTGGTGAATTTCATTCTCCCTCCCTCAGAATTAGAGAAATCTAAACACAAAATAAAGAAGAAGAAAGTTAAGGGGGTGAATAGAGTTTTAGAAAAGTTAGACTGCCAGAAAAAAAGTGAATAGGGAGACAAAAGAATATACCTTTTCCTCAATGGTACATGGCACCTACACAAAACTTAATCATGTATTAGGGCTTAAAACCTTATGCAAAGAGGCAGAAATATTAAATGCATTACTTTCAGATCAGGATAAAAAAGACATGTAATAAAGGGTCATGAAAAAATAGACTAAAATTTAACTGGACACTAAACAACCTAATTTTAAAGAATGAGTGGAATAACAAATCAATGAAATATTCATAATTTCATACAAGACAATGACAATAATTAGACAAAATACCAAAACTTATAAAATACAGTAAAAGAAGATGTTAGGAAAAATATTATATCTCTAAATGTTTTTAATGAATAAAATAGAGAACAAGGAGATCAATGAATTTGGCATGCAATTTAAAAATATTTTTAAAATGAATTAAATTAAATTAAAAATACTAAATTAGAAATTCTGAAAATCAAAGGAGATGTTAATAAAATTTAAAATAAGAAAATTATTGAAATAAATAAATTTAAGAGTTGGTTTTATGAAAAATATACTTTTAGTTAATATGATTTTTTAAAAAGAAAGAAAACCAAATTACCAGTATTATAAATGGAAAGATTGAATTCATCACCAATGAGGAGTGAATTAAAGTAATAATTCAGAGTTATTTTGGCCAACTGCATGCTAATAAAATTGGTAATCTAAGTGAAGATATTTACAAAAATATAGATTAACAGATTAACAGAGGAGATTAACATAATTAAAATAGGAAAAGGGAGAAGAGGAAATTAAATACTTAACCCTATTTCAGGAAAAAAAAGGAAATCAAACAAGCCTACAAGAGAACTTTCCTAAGGAAAAAAAAAATCTGTACTGGAATCACAAGTGAATTCGACCAGACATTTAAGGAAAAATTAATTTCAATTCTAGATAAATAATTTGAAAAAAATAGATGGGGGCAGCCAGGTGGCACTGGGGCAGCTAGGTGGTGTTGCAATGGATAGAGCACTGACTGTGGAATCAGGAGAACCTGAGTTCAAATCTGGATTCACACACTTAATAATTGCCTAGCTGTGAGACCTTGAACAAACCATTAACCCCTCTGCCTTGCAAAGCCAAAAAAAAAAAAAAAATAGATGAAGGAGTTCTACTAAATTCCTTCTATGACAGCAATATTATACTGATTCCTAAACTAGGAAGAGTAAAAATAGAAAAAGAAAATTATAGACCAATTTCCCTAAAGAATATTTACGAAAAATTTTAAATAAAATATTTGCAGAACAACTGCAGCAAGTTATCACTAAAATATACTGATCAAATTGAATTTAAACAAGGAATGCAGGATGAGTTCAATACTGGGAAAACTATCAGTATACTTTATCATATCAATAACAAAACTAACATAAATATGATTTTTTTTTTAGGTTTTGCAAGGCAATGGGGTTAAGTGGCTTGCCCAAGGCCATAGAGCTAGGTAATTATTAAGTGTCTAAGGCCGCATTTGAACTCAGGTACTCCTGACTTCAGAGCCAATCTTCTATCCACTGCACCACCTGCCTGTCCCAAATATGATTATTTCAATAGATGCTGAAAAAGTTTTTGACAAATGCAGCACCCATTCAATATTAAAAGCACTAGAGAGCATGGGAATAAATGGAGTTTTCCTTAAATCGATAAGCAATATTTATCTAAAGCTAACAGCCAGCATTAAAAGTAATGAGGATAAGCTAGAGGCTTTCCAATAAAATTAGGAGTGAAATGAGGATACCTGCGATTGCTCAAAAATTATATCAGAAGTGTTTAGCTTTAACAATAAGTGAAGAAAAATTGAAGGAATTAGAATAGGCATTGAATAAACAAAACTCTCACTATCTATAGATAATAGAATGTTATACTTAAAGAATCCTAGAAAATTGACTAAAAATTTACTTGAAACAATTAGCAGCTTTTGCAAAGTAGCAGGATATAAAATAAACTCACATAAATTATCAATAATTACATATATTGTAAAGACAATAGCAAAGGATAGAAAGAGAAATTCCATTTAAAATAACTGTAGACAACATAAAATACTTGGGAGTTTACCTGCCAAGACAAACTCAGAAACTATATGAAAATAATTATAAAAGCACTTTTCATGTAAATAAAATCAGATTGAAATAATTGAACAAATGTCAATCACTTATGGGTATGCCAAGCTAATATAACAAAAATGACAATTCTTCCTTAATTAAATTATGTATTCATTGTCATATCAATCAAAGTACCAAAGTTTATTTTATTGAGTTAGAAAAAATAGTAACTAAATTCATATGATAGAATAAAAGGTCAAGAATATCAAGTGAATTAATGAAAAAATTGCAAAGGATACTGGCCTAGCCCTAATAGATTTCAAGCTGTATTATAAAGCAGTGGTCATCAAAACTGTTTAGTACTAAGAAATAAAGTAGTGGAGAGATGGAATAGATTAGATAAAAAAAGAAACTAGTAAATCACCATACTTCTGTTTGATAAACCCAAAGACTGTAGCTTCTGGGATAAGAACTCACTATCAAAAACTTCTGGGAAAACTGAAAATAGTATGACAGAAACCAGGTGTAAATGAATATTTTCTATCCTAAACCAAGATAAGATTGAAATGGATACAGGTTTTGGATATAAAAGGTGATATCCATAAGATAATTAGGAAAATAAAGAATAGTTTATCTCTCAGATCTATAGAAATGGGAGCAATTTATGACCAAAGAGGAGTTAGAGAAAATTATAAAATGTAAAATGGATAACTTTAATTATATTAAAAAGGTTTTGCACAAATAAAACCAATGCAACAAAGATTACAAGAAATGTAATATGTTGTTTTAACAAGCACTGTTTCTGATAAAGGATTCATTTTTAAAATATATATGGGGAACTGGATCAAATTTATAAAAATATGAACAATTCCCCTATTGATAAATGGGGATATGAATAGGCAGTTAAAGGATATGAATAGGTAGTTCTCAGATGAAGAAATTAAAGCTACATATAATCATATGAAAAAAATGTTCTAAATAATTATTGATTAGAGAAAATGAAAATAAAAACAATTTTGAAATACAACCTCACATCTATCAGATTGGGCAATATGATGAAAAAAGAAAATGATCAATGTTGAGGGGATGTGAGAAAGCTGGAATACTAATACATTGTTGGTGGAATTGTGAATTGATTCAGCCTTTTATGGAGAGTAATTTAAAACTATTCCCAAAGGCCAATTGAACTATTGATACCCTTTGATCCAATATTAGTTCTAGGTCTGTATCCCAAAGGGATCACAAGAAAGTGTAAAAAACACACATGTACAAAAATATCTATAGCAGCTTTTCTGATAGTGACAAAGAATTAGAAAATAAGCTGATGCCCATTACTTGGGAAATGGTTGAACAAATTGTGGTAGATGAATGTATAGGGACAGGACTTCAGAAAAGCCTGGAAAGACTTGTATGCATTGATGCTGAGTAAAGTGAACAGATCCAGGAGAACACTGTACACATTAATAGCAACACTGTATGATTGTCACCTATGATGGGCTTGCCTATCTCAACAGTAAAATAATCATTGACAATTCTAAAGGAGTTGTGATAAAGAAATATATATATATCATCCAATTCCAGAGAAGAAACTATGGAGTCTGGATGCAGACCAAAACTGATAATTTTCCATTTTTAAAATTTGTTTCATATTTTATGTTTTGTTCCCTTTCAGTTTATTCCTTTTTGTTTACAATATGTTGAATATGAAAAAATGTTTAACATAGTTATACAGATATAAATCATATTAGAATGCTCTCTGTCAGGGGAAGGGGGAAGAAAGTGAGGCACGGAAAAAATGCGAAACTCAAAAAACTTTACAAAAAAATAATTGTTGAAAACAACCTTTGCATGTAATTGGATAAATAAATAAATCAATTATAAAAAATGATTCTTTCTAATTTTTTGTTTTTGCATCATTGATTCATTTATGCCTGAGTGAATGTCATCGCAACCAAACTTAATACAATAGAAAGGTTTGGGAATGAAGCAAAGAGCTAGGATTGGATAAGATCATACTGAATGATATTTTAAATGATTTCTCAAGAATGAAGCAGTTGACTGTTGACTCTGTAAGAGTATGTTTCCATAAATATATCAGAGAATTGTGTTATATCTGGATGGTAAAGTTTAGATCATATATTGCAAATTAGGTGGTTAGGATTATATTTAGGAAGACAGTACAAGAGAAGAACAGACTGAACAAGAAGGGAAGGAATACATTCCTATTTTCTCCTAAAAACATTTTTACAGTTCTTGGCAAAGGGAAGCTAGGCAGAATATAATCTACTCCAGACATGGACTGGTTTTGCTGTTGTCATTGTCATTGTTTTTGGATATCTAGCACTTAGCAAATTACTTCATACATATATACCTAAAACACATTTGTTCAATTGGATTGGATCATGGTCCTTCTTATTCCTTGGGAAAAAAACACAACCCTCAGAATTTCCATTTCAGGTACTCCATTGCCATTACTCCAGGACAGAATAACAGATGTAAATGGGAGGAATTTAAGAAAAAAGAAAACTTGTATTTAAAGTTTTCAGCATAAGTTTGTAAATATATGCATACATATATGTATATATATATATATAATATATATATATATATATATATTTGACTCCCCTGCCCATATTCACTCAAAGATGATAGTTATATTTAATGTATGGTTAGTATGTAAAATAATTTAACTTTACATTAAAAAAACAAGGCTAAGTAGAAAATGTAGGAGAAGAGAAGAATGTAAGGAAATATTTCAGAGGATCATAGATGGAGAACTAGGAAGAATCTTAGAGACCATCAAGTTCAGCTTCTTCTTTTCTTTTTTACATATGATAACAAGGGTACAAGGAGGTTAAATGACTTGCTTTGTGTCCTGAAGCATGATTTGAACTCAGGTTTCCTGACTCCATAGTCCAGTACCATATATACAATAACACATAGATATCATCTCTCCCCTTGATCTAGAATATGCTGATGACAGTATTCTTTTGCACATATCATTTTTCATCATAGAGAGGAAATAAAGTTAATTAATTTATCTGGATTCTACAAATGCTCTATAACTAAGCATATGTCTGTTCCATAATATTTATTAACTTACAGAAAATAATTCTGACAGAAACAGTTCTTGTATTAGTGTCAATCAATCATTCAATAAACATTTATTAAGCATCTACTGAGTACCAAACATTGAACTAGATTGCTGGGAATACAAAAAAGGCAAACAATAGTCATTATTCTTGAAAAACTCCCTGGGAGACAACATGAATATATAAATATAACATATGTAGGATGCCAGGAGAGAATCAGCAGAGGGAAGTTATTAGCATTGAGGAGAATCAGGAAACATTATTTTGTAGAGGGTGAGAATTTTTTGTGGTTTGTCTTTAATTCTGAAGGTGGTGATGTCATGCATAACTTGAAAGTGAATTGATTTAAGTGAGGATGAGCTGCATAAAGTCACAAGTCTCACTTTTTGCTCTGGAGTCATCTAGGTACAGTGGCAAAATCTAGATGTGGTTGACTAGAAATGGCCCAGGATGCAGTAGGAGACCATGGTCTTTTTAAACTAAGTTCTTTCAAGGTCTCAGTTTGAGGAAATGTCCAACCAGAGATTAAGGCTAGGGAAGAAAGAAATGAGGCCAAGAATGTCTTCTTTTACCTAATCAAAAAAAAATAAACCTGGGAGGGGGAGTACCCTCAGGATTTCTGATCAAAACAGAAATAAATGCTAACTACATTAACTCTGAGCAATCAGGGCTCAAATAATGACCAAGTGAGGTTTGGGCTAGAACTTATTGTTGGCCAATCAATGAAAGTCAGAGTGATTTAAGTTTAACGTCTTTAAGGAAGGAATGTAGCCCCATAAACTTCAGGATATCTTGCAATCAAAATTTACAGTTTTTTGGGGGGGCAGAGGCAACTGCAGTTAAAGATATGATAGCCTATATGAGGGAGAGGAAGAATGGGATACTGCTGAAGTTTAGTTTAGGCTTCATGCAGTGAAGATAAATGATTCCAGAGTTATGAGGAACATAAAATTTATTTCCACTTCTCCAAATGATCTGAGTTCCAGAAAGGAACTAGAAACTTTGGAGGGTACAGATAAAGACTTTCGAAGGAAAGTCAAGTAAGGCAGGCTGAGTTGGGAAGATTGGGCAGGACTTAGGGAGGATGTCTTCTGCACAAAGTGTGATTTAGGGAATCACATCAGAAATAGTCAAGGAGAGTTAGCCCATTATTTGGATAACATTCTGTTATTTTAACATTACTTGGGATCTCAGTCCTTTTTACATTCCTGGGATATAAGAGCTTTGATATGATTTATAGGATACAGGGTAAATGATTAATGGGAAGATTTCCACCAGATGCAGGGTATTAGATATAGACTCAACTCACAGAGAGGCAAAAACAAGTTTTTTTTCTGAGATTTTAGAAAAATAAAACATTTCTTTAAGTTACACAAGATGGGATTTTTGTGGATAGAAAGTCAGCATAGAGATAAATTAACTATTTGCTACCTGCCTGGCATTTCCTCAATATTATTTGAGAGTTGAAGGAAGCCAGAAAACCCAGAGGCAGAGCTGAGGAGGGAGAGTGTTCTAGGCAATATGGATAGTAAAAATCCACAAAGTTGAGAAACAGATTTTCTTTTATGAGGAAGAGCAAGATTACATAAAAAGGGAATAAGATGTAGAAAATTTAAGAGAGGAAAGATCTAAGGAATTTAGAATGCCAAGCAGATTTCACATTTGATACTAGAGATGATAAGAGAGTCACTGGAATTTATTGAATGGCGATGGTAGGGTACCAGTGACACAGAGAATTATGTGCATAGAGGTTGTGATTAGAAACAAATTTTGTGGAAGGAAAAATATTGTTTGTGCCTATGTGGGGAACTCTGTTGTCAGTTACCTCAAGGGAAGTGGCCTTCCCTTCCTCAGTTTGATTGAGGAAATGTCCAACTGATGATTAAAGCTTCATTCCCCCTTTCTCCAGCTTTCAATTTCCAGATACTGAACCTGGGCCATTGATAGGCCACATTTATTCTGTGGTGACAGGGAATGATATGTTGGATTTAAAGGTCAGAGGTCACACACCTGGGAACAGGATGGACCAGTACATAGCCTGCCTATTGGAGAATACCTGAGCCAGGTGTTAGACCATTCCCCAAGAGCCATCTTTGTCCAACCCACTACAGAAATGCATTTACATCATCTGGAAGAGAAGTGCCAGCTCACTTTTCACTCTTCTTCACCCCACCTTTACCTTGCAAGGATTACTATCTCTCTTTTGTTATGAGACCACGTGCTTCCAGTTGAGATCCACTAGAGAACTATGGACCCTTATACCATGTGGCTGGACAAAGTTCTCTCTCTTTCTTCTCTCTCTCTCTCTCTCTCTCACATACACACTCACACACACAAACACACACACACACACACACACACACACACATAAACACACACCCCTTGCCTACTCTGTCCTCAAAGGGCTTACTGCTTCTCCAAGAGAAGAAAAGGTTTCAATCTGTACATTTTATAGGTTTCTATAATAAATCCTGAACAGTTTAAATTCCCAAGACTATATGTGAATTCATTCACTTTTACCAACTCTCAATCTCTACTGGAGACACCAAACTCTGGTAACACCATTGTCAGACTGGTATTTAGGATAATTTGGCAGTTGATTGAAAGATGAACTAGAAAAGGGCTGTTCAACTTTACTTAATTTTTTGTTAGTGTTTACATTGGTTCCATTTTATACATTGATCTCAGTTGAATGTGATGACAGAGAAATCATATCCTTAAGGAAGAAAAATAAAGTATGAGATAGTAAATTTACATAATAATATAATGATTTTTTTTCCTAATTTTATGGCAATAGTCTTTTGTCTTTGTGCAAAGTCCATAATTATTTCTCTGAATACAGATGGTATTCTCCTTTGCAGATAGCTCAAAAGTGTCCCTGGTTCTTGCACTGAAGTGATGAGCAAATCCATCAGGGTTGATCATCACCCTCATGTTGCTGTTAGGATGTACAATTATTTTTCTGGTTCTGTTCATCTTGCTCAGCATAAGTTCATGCAAATCTTTCCAGGATTCCCTGAATTCCCATCCCTCCTGGTTTCTAACAAAACAATACTGTTCCATGACATACATACACAGTTTGCTAAGCCATTCTTCAATTGAAGGACATTCATTTAATTCCCAATTTTTTGCCACCACAAACAGAGCTGCTATAAATAATTTTGTAGTGATGTTTTTATACTTTTTTATCATCTCTTCAGGGTATAGACACAGTAGTGGTATTGCTGGATCAAAGGGTATGCACATTTTTGTTGCCTTTTGGGCTTAGTTCCAAATAGCTCTCCAGAAAGGTTGGATGAGTTCACAGCTCCACCAACAGTGTAATAATACCCCAGATTTCCCACAACCCTTCCAACAATGATCATTATCCTTTCTGGTCATATTGGCCAGTCTGAGAAGTGTGTGAGGTGGTATCTCACAGATGCTTTAATTTGCTTTTCTCTAATAAGTAATGATTTGGAGCAAATTTTCATATGACTATGGATTGCTTTGATTTCCTCAGGTATAAATTGCCTTTGCATATCCTTTGACCTTTTGTCAATTGGGGAATCACCTGTTTTTTTGAAAACTTGACTCAGTTCTCTGTTATATTTTAGGAAGAAGTCCATTGTCAGAAATGCTAGTTGCAAAAATTGCTTTCCAATTTACCATATTTCTTTTGATTTTTGGTTACAGTGGTTCTGTCTGTGCAAAAGCTTTTTAATTTAATGTAGTCAAAATTATCTAGTTTGTTTTGAATGATGTTTTCTATCTCTCCTTGGGCCATAAACTGTTTCCCTTTCCATAGATCTGACAGGTAAACTACTGCTTGATCTTCTAGTTTGCTTATAATATTGTTTTTATGTGTAAATCCTGTATCCATTTGAATCTTATTTTGGTATAGGGTGAGAGGTGTTGGTCTAATTTAAGCTTCTTCCATACTAACTTCCAATTTTCCCAACAGTTTTTATTCCAATAACTGGACTGTTTGGGTTTATCAAACAGCAGATTACTATAATCATTTCCTGCTATTGCACCTAGTCTATTCCACTGATCCACAACTCTATTTTTAGACAATACCAGACAATTTGGAGGACAGATGCTTTATAATATAATTTTGGAAGGCTAAGCCACCTTCTTTTTTTCATTGAATCCTTGGAAATTATTGACTTTTTATTTCTCCATATAAATTTCCTTACAACTTTTTCTCACTAATTAAAGTAATATTTTGGAATTTTGATTGTTAGGGCACTAAACAAGTAGTTTAGTTTTGGTAGAATTGTCATTTTTATTATATTACTTTTGACCTATCTATGAACAGTTGATGTTTGCCCAGGTATTTAAATCTGATTTTAATTATGTGAGAAGAGTTTTGTAATTGTTTTCAAAAAGTTTTTGAGTCTTCCCTGGCAGGTAGACTCCCAAGTATTTTATTTTGTCTCAGGTTACTTTGAATGGGATTTCTCTTTCTAGCTCTTTCCCCTGTATCTTGCTAGCCATATAGAGAAATGTTGAGGATTTATGAGGGTTTATTTTATATCCTGCTACTTTGCTAAAGATGCTAAATATTTCTAGAAGTTTTTTAGATGCCTTTTTGGGTTTCTCTAGGTATTCCATCATGCCATCTGCAAAGAATGAGAATTTTGTCTCCTCCTTCCCTATTCTAATTCCTTCAATTTCTTTTTCTTCTCTTCTTGCTGAGGCTAACATTTCTAATATGATATTGAATAATAATGGTGATAATGGGCATCCTTGTTTCACCCCTGTTTTTACTGGGAATGTCTCAAGCTTAGCCCCATTGCATATAATGCTTGTTGATGGTTTCAGATAGATACTGCTTGTTATTCTAAGGAATAAACCATTTGTTCCTACACTCTCTAGTGTTTTTATTAGGAATGGGTGCTGTATTTTCTCAAAAGATAGGTATATTATTGATATAATTAATTATACTAACAGCTTTCCTAATATTAAACCATTCCTGGGACAAATCCTACTTGATCATAATGTATTATCCTAGTGATAATTTGTTGTACTTGTTTTGCTAAGATTTTATTTCAGATTTTTGCATCTATATTCATCAGGGAGATAGGTCTATAATTTTCTTTCTCTGTTTTAACTCTTCCTGGTTTAGTTATAGCACCATATTGATGTCATAGAAAGACTTAGGCAGAGTTCCATCTTCACCTATTTTTCCAAATTTTACATAGAATTGGAACCAATTGTTGCTTAAATGTTTGATAGAATTCACTTGTGAATCCATCTGGCCCTTGAGATTTTTTCTTATGGAGTTCAATAATGACTTGTTGAATTTCTTTTTCTGAGATAGGGTTATTTAGGTTTTCAATTTCCTCTTCATTTAATCTGAGCAACTTATATTTTTGTAAATATTCATTCATTTCACTTAGATTGTCAAATTTATTTGCATAGAGTTGGGCAAAATAATTTCGAATTATTACTTTAATTTCTTCCTCATTGGTAGTGAGTTCACCTTTTTCATTTATGATACTAGTAATTTGGTTTTCTTCTTTCTTTTTTTAAATCAGATTAACCAGAGGTCTATCAATTCTATCCTTTTTTCATAAAACCAGCTCTTGGGGGTTTTTAATTTGTTCTTTCTCCAATTTTTTTAATTGCCTATTTAATTCATTGATTTCTTCTTCTTTCTCTAATTTATACATGTAAGCATTTAAAGACATAATCTATCCCCTGACCGCCACCTTGAGTGTATCCCATAGGTTTTGGCATGTTGTATTATTATTGTCATTATGTAGGATGAAATAATTAATTCTTTCTGTAATTATAATGATCCATTCATTCTTTAAAATGAGGTTAGTTAGTTTCCAATAAGTTCTGGGTCTGTCTCCCTGGCCCAGTATTACATATGATTTTTATTACATTATGATCTGAGAAAGACTATTTTTGCCTTTCTGCAATTGATCATTAGGTGTTTATGCCCTACTACATGGTCAATTTTTGTGTAAGTGCCATGTATTGCAAAAAAAAAAGTATATTCCTTTCTATCCCCATTCAATTTCCTCCAGAAGTCTATGCTATCTAAGTTTTCTATCAATCTATTTTCCCCCTTAACTTCCTTCTTGTTTATTTTATGATTCAGTTTATCTAAATCTGAGAGCCGGAAGTTGAGGTCTCCACTAGTAGAGTTTTGTTGTCTATGTCTTTCTGTAACTCTTTCAACTTCTCTAAACATTTGGATGCTGTCCCATTGGGTGCATACATGTTTAGTATCGAAATTACATTATTGTCTCTGGTACTTTTGAGGAGGTTATAGTTTCCTTCCTTATCTCTTTTAGCACTATCCATTTTTTGCAGCTGCTTTGTCTGAGATAAGGCTTGCTATCCCTGCTTTTTTCACTTCAATTGAAGTTAAATATGTTTTTGTCCATCCTTTAACCTTTACTCTTTACATATCTCTCTGCTTCAAATGAGTTTCCTTGTAATCAGCATATTGTAAGAATCTGGTTTTTAATTCACTCTGCTATATGCTTAAGTTTTAAGGGAGAATTCATCCCATTCCCATTCAAATTTATAATTACAAACTCTTTATTGCCCTCCATGCTATCTTCCTTCTGTTTGTATTTTTCCCCATTTTTCCCTTTATCCATATTCCCCAGTGTTTTGTTTCTGAATACTGCCACCTTCAGTGTGTTTGCCCCTTAAATTGACCTCCTCCCCCTTTTTTCCCTTTCCCTTTTCCCCTTCTTCCCTTCCTTCTGTTAGTTCCCCTTTTTCTCCCCTCCCATCCCCCTCCTCTTTTCCCCTTTTAATGCTTGAAAGGTAAGATAAGTTTTTTAACTTGATTAAATGTTTCTAAGTTAGCTTTAAGCCAAGTCTGATGAGATGAAGATTCAGGTGTTTCTCACATCCTCCCTTCTTCCTCTCAATTACAATAGGTCTTTTGTACCTCTTGATGTAATGAGATTTTCCCCATTCAATCTCTCTCCAACCTCCTTTCTCCTTATTGCCCCCCTTTTTAAGGAGGTATTATTTTTAAATCATTCTATCTGAGTCACAGAAAAGTTATGAGTCTCCATCAGTTCTGGCTATGTATATTCTCTCTAAATGATTTACAATTAGCAAGAGTTATGAGACTCTTTCATCCAAGTGAGTATATAGTCAGTTTCATCTAATTGTATAGCAATTTTTTGTTTTTGTTTTTTTTTTTTTACCTTTTCATGTGTCTCTTGAGCTTCCTGTTTGATGTCCAAATTTTCTATTTAGCTCTGGTCTTTTCATTAGGAAATGTTGGAAGTCTTCCATTTCATTAAATGTCCATCTTTTTCCCCTGGAAGAGAAGACTCAGTTTTGCCAGGTAGAGGATTCTTGCCTGCATTCCAAGCTCCCTTTCTCTTTGGAATATTTCATTCCAGGCCCTTTGATTCCTTAATGTTGCTGTGGCCAGGTCCTGTGTAATCCTTACTGTGGCTCCTTGTTATTTAAATTTTTTCTTTCTGGTTGCTTGCAGGATTTTTTCTCTTGATAGTCCTGGCATTTGGCTACAACATTCCTTGGTGTTTTCATTTTACAATCTCTTTCCAGAGGGGATCACTATTTTCCCCTCTGATTCCATGATATCAGGGCAATTTTTCATCACTAAATCCTGTAATATTAAGTCCAGGCTTTTTTTTTTCTCTTCAGCATTCTCAGGAAGGCCAATAATTCACAGATTCTCCCTTCTCTATCAGTTCTCAAAGTCTGTGATTTTGCTGATGAGGTATTTTACATTTTTTCTATTTTTTTGATCTTTTGGTTTTGTTTAACACGATCTTGTTGTCTCATGAAGTCATTAATTTCAGCCGATTCAATTCTTATTTTTAGAGGAGAAGATTTTTCTTCAATTATCTTTTGCAACTCTTTTTCCAGTTGGTCCATTCTATTTTTGAAGAACTTTTCTATTTGCCCAAATGTAGTTTTGAGAGAATCATTTCCTTTTTGCATTTGCCCAGTTTAGGATCTGAGAGAATCATTTTCTTTTTCATTTGCCCAATTGAAGATGTGAGATAGTTATTCTCATTTTGTATTTGTCCAGTTGTTTTTTCCCAAGAATTTGTTTTCTTGTTGTGAGGTGTTAATTTTCTCTTGCAATGTATTAATTTTCTCTTGAGTTTCTTTTCCCAATTTTTCCAATTGATTTTTATACTCCTTCCTGATTTCTTCAAGGAAGTCTTTCTGGGCTGGAGACCAAGTCATATTCTCCTCAGCAGTGCTAGATCTCTCTGGGTTAGAATCTGTCTCTTCTAAGTATTTCTCAATGGGTCCCCCTTTTCTCTGACCTTTTTTTTCATCTTGGGTTGGAGGTGGGGAGCTGGCGCTCAGAGGTTTGCTTTTGAGTATCCTAGAGGCTTTGTTCACTTGGCTTAGTAATTCCAAGGACCAGCCATTAGGGGATGCTGGTTGCTTTCTCTGGAGTGAGGTCCTCAGCAGCAGGGGCTGATTTGACCTTGAAAAATGGGCTGGGTCCTCAGGGAGGGAGTTAATCTCTTTCTGTTGAGTGAGCCCTGTTGTGCTGAGGGGTGGGGGGGGTGCAGTTGTTCTCGGCAAAGGGTTCCACAGAAAATATGGAGCTCAGGTCCCTGGCCCAGCTGGTTGTTCTCCAGGCATGCTCTGAGACTCTATGTTGGAACTCACCCTCCCTTAGCTCTTCTCCCCCTGGCTAAAGACTCAACAGGTAAAGTTGGATCTTGCACCCTCCACTCACCAAAGTCTCCACAGCTGAGGCTGACCCTCTGGCTTACCCCAGCTGCCATCCCCAACACTGATCTTCTGTTCTCATCTCCTGGTTCCCCCATGGTCCCCTGAGACAGACCTTCTTGGTAGGTGTTCTTCTCCTAGCTTCTCTTTCTGGGTTTTGTTGATCAAAGTTATATTAAGAGGTTTCTTTCATGTTATTTCTGAGGGGAAAGAGAGAGCACCTATCACAGTGTCTGTCTTCTCTCTGCCATCTTGGGCCAAAATCCTCCAACTTTACTTTTAAAAGTTTTTATTTAAACAATAGACAGTATACTTTGATTTGCCATTTTAGTGAATGCTCTGCAATAGCTCAGCTTTGTTTGCTGAAGTATTTTTAGTAAATCCTCCAGGGGAGCTGTATAAAATTGTACTGCAGTTTTCATGCCATCCACATTTTGGACAGCTCTGAACTAGAGAATTGGTAAAGACTTGGGTCAGGGAGATGAACCAAGAGGTGTGTGTATGCATAGTACAGTGAAACCCTTTCATAATCCCCCAAACTAGCTACTTAATATATTCATCTCTCAATAGCTATATTTATTGATAGCATTATATATCTACATGTAGGTCTCTCAAATGGTTGAGAAACTTTTTACTATGCTGTTAATCCCATTAATATTCCAAGTGACCAATTTGTATGTTAAATTACCCATCATAATATTACATTATACACAATGTATATTTGATTTAATGGCTATAAGCCCACTAAAATGGAATTTCTCACTCAATTGTTTCCATAGATCCAAAATTCTAGAGTGATTCCTCTTAGAACTTCATAACAAATAAGTATCCATAAGTACTATAACTGTTGTCATAAAATTTTAACCAATAATTCTCATAAATGATGTTTCCATATTGCCAGTATCCTTCTATTTCACTTAAGATACTGCTAACTGTCACTGGGAATTTCATCCCTTTTAGAGTGGAATTTTATTTCTTTGCTAATCCAATTATTCTTTCTCTAGAGTATTTGCATAGAGCTTCATAGAATGTGACAAAAGATTTTCTATCACCATTGGCTATGAAGTCATAAAAAAATATCATTTTGCCTCTGAAGATAAGTATTCTAGAAACTGCTGGTGACTATACAAAATGATGATATCTTATCTGTCAATCATTTTTCCTAATAATAAATTTGCAATTTTCCTAAAAATAATTCCTACAGATTTTTAGGAGTCATATTTCTTTCAAGAATAGTCAAATTATAGAATCAAAAGAATTTTATTTGAATACTTTAGACTCTAATAAGATATAGATATTCCTTGTATTCATGAGTTATTAAAGTCAGGGGCCATACATGTAGAATAGAGCTGATAGACACCAAATAAATTTCATAGAAACTTTAATCAGATGGGGGGGAGTATTAGATTTTGATGTCAAGAAATATAGATTTATAGTAAATGGCTTCATTTTTTAATATAGATAATTGAAATATGCAAAATTTCTTCAGTTCTCTTTAACTCAATTTCTTCTCAGTAATGAGACTAGATTATAGATCATAGGTTTAGAGCTAGGACCATCTCATGTCATCTAATCCAACCTAACATTTTACCTGTGAAGAAGCTGAGGCCTAGAAAAGTTAAGAGAATTTCCCTAGGTCAAATAAGTGATAAGTGGAAGAATGGAAATTAGAAGTTAGGTTCTAAATCCAGGGTCCTTTCTATTGCACCAAACTAATTCCTTCTTCTAGGGCACTTTTCTAGAGTCTAAAATTCTATATGAAAGCAAAGACATTACCCATAGGGAATTTAATAGAAATCATTTGGCTCAGTTCACCAAAGACTGCTTAATCAAGAACTGACATTATTGCTAATGGGTTAGCAAAATATGCTTTTGAAAATCAACTGCAAAAACTTAACAAAGAAAATGAAGTTGAAGGAGTAATAATAGCCCTCTCTACAATCACTCTAACAAAGAACTAGGGAGAACACCAGCTGAAGTAGTGATCAGAAAATTGAAAGGGATGCCATAATAAGTAATCTTTCTAATCCAGGTAAGTATAAGGAGACAGTCAGAGGATTATGGACACTAGGGAAGTAATTTAGCTAGTTGTTGCTATTTGTCCTTCATTCTCGAAGACCATGATACCAGGAAGGTGATCCCTTAACATGTACATGAATTGGATTTGAATGAGGGGGTTGCTGAATTAATTCACCAATCTCAGTTTCTCCTCCAGAGACATCTGGGTCCAGTAATGAAATATGAATCAGTATAAATGGAGATGGCCTTGAATTTGAGACAGTCAGGGTTAAGTGACTTGCCCAAGATCACACAACTAGTAAATGTCTGAGGTCAGATTTTAACTCTGGTCCTCCTGACTTCAGAACCAGTGTTCTTTCCTCTGTACCACATAGCTGCCCTACCAGGTATTTTATTAGGTCAAGAAATGGTAAAAAAGCCAAAAGGAATAGGTCCTGATACATACTGTGCATTGAATGGGAAAGAGAAAAGTCACCTGTGTCAATTGGACCCTTGAAAAGTATCATGTTTAGACAGGGGTAAGGAACTGCAGGAATGAATTAAATGGCAAGAAGGAATAATGGATGCATTCCAGGGAAAGGAATGTTATAAACCCAGATTAAAACTGTTGAGAGGCTAGGTATGATATAAGGAATGAAAATGTCATTGAGCAATAACTTTCAGACTCTGACACCATGCCTGAATTGCTGATTCCATCCACAGACTAAGACTAAGACTAGTAGCTGAATAATCTGGATAGAAATCTGGATCAAGGGGGAACTTGCAATTTTATCACTCTGGAGTTTCAGAAGCTTCTAATTAGCTGCTGATCTCAACCTTTGCTGACGGTTCAATTAGCGGCAAGTCTGAAGTCATGTTACCCAACCCCAAACCTGTAAAACTCAGAAAAGAACTGCAGTAATCAGACTTTATCACATCTATTAGAATATACTCACAATTTTCAAATGTTTGACAAAACCTGATTCCTCCTCCTGCCCAGATCCCTGTAGAACATAATAATACTCAAAGAAGGAAGCTAAATGGTCTCATGAATATGAGTCACAAGAAGATAAAGGCTGGATATTTCCTCTGGAAGTGCATAGAACCTGGCCCTAAAACAAAGAATAACTTTGGGAAATAAAGATAGAAAAATAAACAAAAAACAGGGACATCAACACAAATCCAGAAGAGATTAACTTCAAAACTAAAATGCCCCAGAGGCTCTAGAAGTCTATAGCATTCTTATAGGAATATCTGAATGCTGAAAAGTTCTGAACGGAATAACCTAGAAGGGATTGAACCCTGACAGCAATGTGAGAACAGACATAATAGAGAGAATGAAGTATATAGAAAGGGTCTAGGAAATCAAAATCCAGATTAATGTGGGTTTGACTACCTATCCAAGATGGTCAAATGGGCAGACTACGTTTTGAAAAAAAAAAACAGCAACCAAATATGGACATGTGAATAATCAGAAGACATTGGCCACTATGAAGAATGTTTTCACTTCAAAAACATATATTAAATATTTATTTTGGGCCAGACACTGTTAAGTACTGGAGGTACTATTAATAAGAATACAACAATCCTCATTTGCAAGGAACTTTATATATTTTTATGGAGAGAAAGCAAGAATGTATAAAATATGAACAGCATAAACTTACATCTAATAAACACAAATGTATGCAAAGAAGTTAAATATAAAGTAGTTTGAGAATAAAGGCAATAGTAGTTGGGAGAATAAAGAAAGACTACATTCTAAAGATGAAATTTGAGCTGAGTATAAAAGAATAGAGGGACTCATGGGGCAGAGCTTAGGAGAGAGCTAGTTATGTGGGCCAAGGAAATAAACCGATAGAAAAGAAAAATTTCCTCAAATTAAAAACTCTTTTTCAAAGAGGAAAACATGGTTTGGCCATAGCTCTACAAGAATATTTATAAATAAATTAATAATAAATTAAAAAAATAAATTGGAAACAAAATATGAAACTCAGAAGAAAGAATTAGAAGGAAAATAAAACAAGTAGCATTCCTAACCTCTCTTTAATGCAGTAAATATATGCATGCAAATATATATCTAAATGCATACAGATAGATGAAATTAACTCCTTTTCATTTTCCTTAGTTTACCAGCTCCAAATGAGTTTGAATTTTATAACTTCCAACATTATTCTAAAAGAACTGATTCAGGCTTTCATACCCTTCCCTTATCCTAGTCTTTGCTCTATACCCATACCTAGATGATGATGATGACGATGATGATGATGAAGATCATGATGATGATGATAATGATGATGAAAGCTATGAACACACAGAGGAATGTCTCTTTAGGTAGATCTTCCACTATTTGTACTTTAGAGTTGTAATGAAGTGTAGTTGTTTTTGCAGTTAATGGATGCAGGTTCAAATCCTGCCTTCATTATTTACCATTTGATTGACCTAATGCAAATTACTTCGTCTCTCTGGATCTGTGTTTCTTCATTTGTAAACTAAAGAGGGTCAGAGATGCTATCCACATCGGTCTGTCATTATTCTTTTAATTGATCCCATTTATTTTGTCCTAATCTCAACAGTAGTATTTCATCCGATTCTACCATCACTTTTCTGAATTTTTTGAAAACCATTCTCCCTGAATCTAGGATGTCAAATTTCATTTACTCTTCCTTTTTCTCTATCCCAGATTCTACTCATTTGCTAATTAGATTGCCATTTCTATCCTAGCAATCAATTATTCATTAGGGAGGAGTAAAAATCCATGTTCCCTACAATTTGAAAAATGAAAATAGTAGTATTAGAACAAGCCAACAATTCATCAACTACTCTGCTTTTGGCAAAGATCTCCAATATATAATGAGAACATTGATGTCATTCCTCAACACTTATTTTGCCTATATTTAGATTGCTGTTAGAATCAAATGAAAAAAGGGATGTAAACACTTTGAAGAATATACAATGTTAAGCAAATGCAATTTTTATTTTAGAACAGAATTAAAATCTCTGTAAATATTCTTCTTGGTATATTGTATAAAATTTTTTAAAGTGTAATTGAGTGAAACTTTCTTATCAATTTCTCTGGGGTAAAAATAAAATACAGCAAATTTGGACCTCTAACTTTTTTTTGCTCAACTAAATGCTAGCAGAGCTACTTTACAACTAAATAAGAATTAACATAATCAAAGAAATTTTAAAAAGGGGGAAAAACTGAGTAATATGAATTTAGGATGGGGAAAAGGAGAATACAATAATAAATAAATAAGTGGTGTATATATTTTTTCCTTTATTTTTAGTAGAATTGATTTTTTCTTGGAGATTCAGTCCTTAAAGGAAGAAGGTGTAAAAAGATTCCCCTTCAGATAACCTCAACCTTTTTCATTTATGGCCTACACTAAATTTTTTTAAAATGTCGAGAATTTTGCCTTAAAAATGTATGCAGAACAAACATAATTCCATTTAATTTCTTAAAAGTGTTTTTTAACTTTCCTCCAATTACAATGAATCACTTATAGAGAGGGAGAGTAACTTTGTTTTCATTGATTTTCTATAAACAAATAAGTCAATTAAAATTTATAATATCATAAAAGCAGTTAAAAATTCTCCTAACAATAGACTTTCAAGAGATTCATAGTTTTGTCTTCAACTCAACCAGAAACTGAGGCATAGGAAATCTTTGGGAGAAAAAAATCCAAGGAGTATACATTCCTTTTTTTTTTGGAAGATTTTATTAATTTTGAATTTTACAATTTTCTCCTAATCTTGCTTCCCTTCCCCCACTCCCCAAAGAAAGCAGTTTGTTAATCTTTACATTGTTTCCATGGTATGCATTAATCTAAGTTGAATGTGATAAGAGAGAACTCATATCCTTAAGGAAGAAACATAAAGTATCAGATATAGCAGAATTGCATAAAAAAGATAAGAATTTTTAAAAATTGAAGGTAATAGTCTTTGGTCTTTGTTTAAACTCCACAAATCTTTCTCAGGGTACAGATGTCATTCTCTGTTGCAGATATCCCAAATGGCTTAATAAACGATCAACCTTAATGGATTTGCTCATACCAACAGGGCAACAATCAGGCACAAATTTGGGATGTCTGCAATGGAGTATACATTTCTTTAAAAAAAATTTTTTTAAACTCTTTACTTTTACCAAATGAAACATGACAAAGATTCTCTGAAAATTTATCATTAAATTTCCATAAAAGTATTTGTTTTATTGGACAGTAAGCCATTGTATTCAAACTAATTTCCTTAATAATGTAAACCGAAGTAATTAAGTAGGAGTTAAAGAAATCATTTCAGTAAACTTTCTCTAAAAGCCCTCTGAAAAAAACATATGAAATAGAACATTTATTTGATATATGATAAAGAAGTCAGTAAGATTCATCCAGTACATCAAACAATGTTTATTTCTAATTTATTTTAGAAATAATTATATCACCAGAAAGGAACATGTAATTTATCTTTTTATTTTGGCATAAAAGTGGTTACATTTCTTGTGATTTAAGGTCAATATTTTAGAAATTATAAATATGAGAAATAAACAGCTGACTACATTATTGCCAGCTAAAAAGATTGAATTTCTCTTTATGATGATTTTCCAAAATGATCCCATGGGAAGACAGGTGATGTCCTACTCTACCACAAAGTAAACAATCTTGCAGTTTGTTTCCAATCCAGATTTATGATCCTTTTACCCGGTTATGTTCAACATCTCCCACTGCTCTTCCTCCAATTGTTGACCTTAGGGCTGTGCAAGCCCTTTATCTCTTCCTTTCTATATTCTAGTTGCTAGAGCCTAAAGGTATACCCAGAAAAAAGTCATTGGGAAAATTGCACCCAACTCACTCATAATCTCATGCCTATAATAGTGAGGAACATTCTGCAAAGACTTCACTTAATAATTGGTGAGTCAGAGTCTCCAATTCCCTTTTTCATTTTAATAAGACAAGATAAACATATATAAATGAATTGCAAGTAGCATTACAGATCTCATCACATTTTCTTCTTGCCCCAAATTGTACCCTCTTCTAAGATTCCTTATTTCCATTGAGGTTGACACAATGCTGCTTATTTCTAAGGTACTCTACCACATTTTTATCCTTGACTCTTCACTCAACTGAAATGATATTATTCAAAAGTACCAGTAATCTCAGTTTTTAAAGCTCTTAATTCTTCTTGATATTTCTCTACTATTTCTTACTGTTGACCACCCCCCTTTCTGGCTTTTATCTCTTCTCTCTGAGTTGCTTAAAAACTTAAAAGTAAGCTTTTCTAAACTATTTTTTTTAGGTTTCTGCAAAGCAAAAGAGGTTAAGTGGCTTGCCCAAGGCCATACAGGTAATTATTAAGTGTCTAAGGCCGGATTTGAACTCAGATACTCCTGACTCCAAGGCCAGTGCTCTATCCACTATGCCACCTAGCCACCCCTAAACTATTTTTAAGAAATCTTTCAAATGAAAACATTCAAAAGCTTTGTTCATCAGGATCTGATTTTGTATCAATTCATAAAACTTTTCTTCCAGTCCTCTATATCATTCATGACTGCCATTTATTACTGAATAATATTACATTATCTTCATTTCCTGGAATTTTTTCAGCCATTCCCATAACAGTGGATTTTTACTTTACTTCCAATTCTCACTACTGAAAAGACCACAGCTATAAACATTTCACTATTTTGTTATGAATTGAACTACTTATTCAGGTTTTGACATCTTTGGATTATATACCCAACAACAGTATGTCTCAAGATATAGACATTTAGGCGATTTTTTTTAATGTAACCTATGTATTAGTACTCTTTCCCAGGACTAAAAAGTTTAAGTTTGGAATGGGGGCATTACCACTCATCCTTAAACTATATCTTTTTCCTCCCACTCAGCAACCCTACTCCTTTGTTATAGCCTTCTCTTCAATAAGCAAATAAGCACATAGAGGGAAAAATAAGAGAAAAGATAGCATTTCTCTCCAGCACTCAATCACTATATCCCATGGCTTTCAGAGCTTTGAGTTTAACCTAAATTAAAAGACAAAAGAGGACCTGGATTCAGATCACATTTACTATTGAAAAACATTTTTATTTTGATAAATCAAAATTAGAGAATTCATTCTCACTCAGCTCAACCTCCATCTGAGAGTGGAGAGATCAACTCTAAAGATAATCAAAAATCTTTCCTCTTATCTTACTGTTCTTTTTTCTGACTCTATCTTCCACAATTCATTCAAAAAGAACAAATAATGGTTACCAAGTTGCTGTGATCAGTTATAGAGCACCAGACTTGCAGTCAGGAAGATATGAGTTCGAATCCAGGCTCATTTTTGTGATCCTGGGCAAATCACTCGACCCTGCTTGCCTCAGTATTCTTACCTATAAAATAAGTTGGATAAGAAAATGGCAGACTTCACTGGTATCTTTGCCAAGAAAATCCCAAATGGTAAGGCAAAGCCAAGATGATGAAGGCAGGAAATCCTGGCAGTTCTTCCCCTTATCACTCCAAATACTTCTAAATACCAACTGTAATCAAATCTAGAGTGGCGGAAACCATAGAAAGACTAAGTGAAACAATTTTTCATCCCAAGTTAACTTGAAGATCCACAGGAAAGGTCTGTTACACTGGGATTAGAAAGGACCACATCACAGGCTGGGTCTTCATTATTACCATTTTTATTCTTATATGTACAACTTGCTATTCCTTTTAAATACAAAATTTTATTTGCCTTCCCCCTCCTTTTTTTCTTCTCTCCCCCCAATTTGAGGCAGTTAAAAAACCCTTTTAATATCAAATGAGCCAGTTTCTGAGCATGTGGCCCCATAGCATCAGAGAAAGAAAGTTTCTAGTCGTGTATGGCCTAATCAGGTATAAAGACAGGAACACTGGTTAATATGTTTTAGAAAGATTTTCAACAGTAAATGTCAAAAATCTTATGGATCTCATAAACACAAAGTTAAATTAACTGCAAGTCTTCTATATCTCTAGGTTCATTAGTAAGGTTTTATTGTAGCAATCTGAGAATTCACATACTTTTCAAAACAACCCGTGGGAGTGTTTGATCTTCCAGAAGCATCCTGAGCAATACCATTTATTCCACCAAAGAAGTGAACAGTCCACGGGACACCTGGGTCCATGGCAGCAGGGCAGTTTCTAGACTTCTCAACCCATGGATTGTCAAAGGAAAATCTTGCCAGAGCAGTATAAGAGTGGGAGCCCAGTCTAGCCGGGCCTCAACATAGACCTGGCCCCAGAAACCTGGAGCAGGTTTGTGGAGCTACCCGGCAGGGAGCCATGGCCTGCTTTCAGAGCACTCATCCTACAGATGGTAAGGGGGTTGGGGAGAATACAAAGGTCTCTTTGTCATCTCTGAGGCTCCATGGCTTTGATCATACTCAGATCTAGGTTGCAGTCTGAGACCACAGTCTCAGGAAAAAAGTTGCTTTATTAGCATAATGTGGTAGATTCCTTCCTCATAGCTCCAGGGTATAGGAGAGTGCTTGTGATCATCCACAGACCAGAGCATAGGTCAGGAGAGCAATCAGTTTCTCTCATAAGACCTTGAAGGAATTGAGATCCTGGGAGATGTCCCTGAAAAAAACTGCCAAAAAACCCTCAAAAGTTTGGGAAAGTGCACTACCCTGGGAGTAGAGCCCCATCTTAACAAAGAGTTAAAATCAAGTCATAGTCTAAAGAAATGAGCAAACAACAGAAGGAAAAAAATACGATTGCAGACAATTACTTTGATTCAGTGAAAGACCAAAATACACACTCAAAAGATAATGAAGTCAGAGCTTATGTATCCAGTCTCCAAGAAAAATAGGAATTGATCTCAGGCTATGCAAGAGCTCAAAAAAGATTTTGAAGATCAAGTAAGAGAGGTAGAGGAAAAAAATAGGAAGAGAAATGACTGAAAAAATCATTAAAGCCAAGTCAGGAGCTTGTTGAAGGAGATACAAAAAAATACTGAAGAAAATACCATCAGTTTTTAAATTTTTTTTAATTAAAGGTTTTATTTATTTTTAATTTTACAATTTCCCCCCAAGTCCTACTTCCCTCCTCACCCCCCCCCACAGAAATCAATTTGTCAGTCTTTACATTATTTCCATGTTGTACATTGATCCAAATTGAGTGTGATGAAAGAAAAAGCATATCCTTAAGGAAGAAACATAAATATAAGAGATAACAAGATCAGACAATAAGATATCAGGGTTTTTTTCTAAATTAAAGGGAATAGTCTTTGAATGTTGTTCAAACTCCACTGTTCTTTATCTAGATACATATGGTATTCTCCATTGCAGATAGCCCCAAACTGTCCAGGATAGTTGCACTGATGAAATAAGCATGTTCATCAAGGTTGTTCATCACCCCCATGTTGCTGTTAGGATGTACAGTGTTTTTCTGGTTCTGCTCATCTCACTCAGCATCAGTTCATGCAAATCCCTCCAAGCCTCCCTGAATTACCATCCTTCCTGGTTTCTAATAGAATAATAGTGTTCCATGACACACATATGCCACAGTTTGCCAAGCCATTCCCCAGTTGAAGGACATTTACTTGATTTCTAATTTTTTGCCACCACAAACAGGGCTGCTATGAATATTTTTGTACAAGTGATATTTTTACCCTTTTTCATCATCTCTTCAAGGTATAGACCCAGTAATGATATTGCTGGATCAATGGGTATGCACTTTTTTGTTGCCTTTTGTGCGTAGTTCCAAATTGCTCTCCAAAAGGGTTGGGTGAGTTCAGAGTTCCACCAATAATTTATTAGTGTCCCAGATTTCCCACATCCCTTCCAACATTGATTATTGTCCTTTCTGGTCATATTGGCCAGTCTGAGAGGTGTGAGGTGGTACTTCTGAGAAGCTTTAATTTGCATTTCTCTAATAAGTAATGATTTAGAGCAATTTTTCATATGACTATATAGTGCTTTGATCTCCTCACCTATAAATTGCCTTTGCATAACCTTTCACCATTTGTCAACTGGGGAATGGCTTTCTAAAAAAAATATGACTCAGTTCTCTGTATATTTTAGAAATGAGTCCTTTGTCAGAAACATTAATTGTAAAGTTTGTTTCCCATTTTACTACATTTCTTTTGATCTTGGCTACAGTCATTTTATCTGTGCAAAAGCTTTTTAATTTGATGTAATTGAAATCATCTAGTTTGTTTTTAGTGATGGTCTCCATCTCTTCCTTAGTCATAAACTGCTGCTCTTTCCATAGATCTGACAGGTAAACTAGTCCTTGATCTTCTAATTCTCTTATAATATTGATTTTTATGTCTAAATCCTGTAACCATTTGGATCTTATCTTGGTATAGGGTATGAGGTGTTGGTCTAATCTAAGTTTCTTCCATACTAACTTCCAATTTTCCCAGCAGTTTTTATCAAAGAGAGAGTTTTTATCCCCATAGTTGGACTCTTTGGGTTTATCAAACAGCAGATTACTATAATTGTTTCCTGCTATTGCACTTAGTCTATTCCACTGGTCCACCACTCTGTTTCTTAGCCAATACCAAACAGTTTTGATAACTAATGCTTTATAATATAATTTTAGATCAGGTAGGGCTAAGCCCCCTTCTTTTGCACTTTTTTTCATTAAATCCCTGGAAATTCTTGACTTTTTATTTCTCCATATGAATTTACTTATCACTTTTGCTAACTCATTAAAGTAATTTTTTTGAATTTTGATTGGTAGGGCACTAAACAGGTAGTTTAGTTTTGGTAGAATTGTCATTTTTATTATATTAGCTCTACCTATCCATGAGCAGTTGATGTTTGCCCAGTTATTTAAATATGATTCAATTTGTGTGAGAACTGTTTCATAAATTTTTTCAAAAAGTTTCTGAGTCTGCCTTGGCAAATAGATTCCCAGGTATTTTATATTGTCTGAGGTTACTTTGAATGGGATTTCTCTTTCTAGCTCTTCCTGCTGTATCTTGCTAGTCATATATAGAAAAGTTGAGGATTTATGAGGGTTTATTTTATATCCTGCAACTTTGCTAAAATTGCTAATTGTTTCCAGTAGTTTTTTGGATGATTTCTTGGGATTCTCTAGGTATACCATCATGTCATCTGCAAAGAGTGAGAGTTTTTTCTCTTCCTTCCCAATTCTAATTCCTTCAATTTCTTTTTCTTCTCTAAATTGCTGAAGCTAACATTTCTAATGAGATATTGAATAGTAATGGTGATAATGGATAATATTGTTTCATCCCTGATCTTATTGGGAATGCCTGTAAGCTTCTCCCCATTGAATTTAATGCTTGTTGATGGTTTCAGATAGATACTGCTGATTATTCTAAGGAACAGTCCATTTATTCCTAAATACTCTAGGAATGGGTGCTGTATTTTGTCAAAAGCTTTTCCAGCATCCATTGATATGATCATATAATTTTTGATAGGTTTGTTGCTGATATAATTGATTATACTAACAGTTTTCCTAATATTGTAACAGCCCTGCATTCCTGGGATAAATCCTACTTGATCATAATCATATTATCCCAGTGATAACTTGTTGTAATCATTTTGCTAATAGTTTATTTAAGATTTTTTTGCATCTATATTCATCAGGGAGATAGGTCTTTAATTTTTTATCTCTATTTTAACTCTTTCTAGTTTAAGTATCAGTACCATATTGGTTTTATAGAAAGAGTTAGGCAGAGTTCCATCTTCCCCTATTTTTCCAAAGAGTTTGTATATCATTGGAACAAATTGTTCCTTAAATGTTTGGTAGAATTCATTTGTGAATCCTTCAGGACCTGGAGATTTTTTTCTTAGGGAGTTCAATGATGGCATGTTGAATTTCTTTCTTCTGAGATAGGGTTGTTTAGGTATTTAATCTCCTCTTCTTTTAACCTGGGCAACTTATATTTTTGTATATATTCATCTATTTCACTTAAATTGTCAAATTTATTGGCATAGAGTTGGGCAAAATAATTTCAAATTATTACTTTAATTTCCTCCTCATTGGTGGTGAGTTCACCATTTTCATTTTTGATACTAGCAATTTGGTTTTCTTCTTTCTTTTTTTAATCAAATTGACCAGAGATTTATCAATTTTATTGGTTTTTTTCATAAAAACAACTTATGGTTTTATTTATTAACTCAATTGGTTTTTTGCTTTTGATTTTATTAATTTCTCCTTTAATTAGAATTTCTAATTTGGTATTTAATTGTGGATTTTTAATTTGTTCTTTCTCTAATTTTTTTAGCTGTATATTTAGTTAGATAATGACATCTTAAAAACCATTTTAGGTCAGAAAAGAAAAAAAGCAGTCCAAAAGGCAAAGAACAAAAATACCTTAAAAAAGCTGAATTGGCCTGATGGCAAAGGAAATACAAAAGCTCTCTGAAGAAAATAATTCCTTCAAATGTAGACTGGCACTAAGGGAAGCTGATGACTTTGTGAAGAATCAGGAAACAATAAAACAAAACCAAAATTATGAAAAACTAGAAGAAAATGTGAAATATCTCATAGGAAAAAGAACTGAGCTAGAAAAATGACCCTAGAGAGATAATTTAAAGATAATGATCAAGAAAAGAGTCTTTACTTTATTTGTAAAGAAATTATCCAGGAAAATTGCCCTGATATTCTAGAAGCAATAAAATAGAAATTGAGGCAATCCATCGAGATACCTAAATAAAAGTTCCCAGGAATATTATATTCAAATTCCAGAACTCTCAAGTCAAGGAGAAAATAATACAAATATCCAAAAAAGAAACAATTCAAATATCATGGAGCTACAGTCAAGATAACACAAGATTTAGCAGGTTCTACATTAAGGGTTTGTAGTACTTGGAATATGATATGCTGGAAGGCGAAAGAACTTGGCTTAGACCTGAAAATCAACTACCCAACAACACTGAACATCTTCTTTCAGGAAAAAAGATGGACATTCACTGAAACAGGACAAACAAACTTTGCTCTTGAAATGACCAAAACTGAATAGAAATTGATCTTTGAGTATAGGACTCAGGTAAAGCATAGAGAGGGTAGACAGCAAGGGTAAATTATGAGAGATTTAGTGATGTTGAACTGCTTGATTTCCTCCATGGGAAGATGATACTAATATCTCATATTAACCTTCTTATTTATTAGGAAATTAGAAGGAGCAAATTTAGACAAGGCACAGGAGGGAGCTGAATAGATGGTATAATACATTATAAGGATGAAGTCAATGGGGGAGAAAGGAATGTACTGAGAGAAAGGGAAAGAGAAGTAGAATGGGCTGTTACTTCACATTAAAGAACCAAGAAATAACTTTGCAATGAAGTGCAAGTGAGGAAGGTGAGGGGGAGTGAGTAAACCTTTACTTTCATTGGAAGTGACTCAGAGAGGAAATAACTTAAACACTTAATTTGGTATTTAAATATATCTTACCCTAGAGGAAAATAGAAGAGGTGAGGGATGGGAGAAAGGAAGGGGGGGGGGGGCAGTAAGTGATAGAAGAGAGGGAAGATCTTGAGAGAAGTTAGTCAGATATAGTACACTTTTGAGGAGGTACAAGGAAAAAGCAGAGAAAGAGAGAGAGAGAGAGAGAGAGAGAGAGAGAGAGAGAGAGATGAGGAGAGAGAGAGAGAGAATGAACAGGGGAGGAGAGAAATAGGATGGAGCAGAATAATACAATTTGCACTAGCAACTGTGAGGAAAATATTGAAACAATTTCTTTGATGGATTTATGACAAAGAATGCCATCCATCACAAAGACAGAGCTGATGATATCTGAATACAGACTGAAGCACACCTGTTTTTCCTCCCTCATTTTATTTTTCTAGAGGTTTCTCTTTTTTTGTGGGGGGAGGGGGGATTATATTAACTTTTACAACATGACTATTGTAGTAATGAAAAAAAAGAAAACCCCAAATGGAGTGACCAAAACTAGACATGACTGAAATGACTGAACAACAATCAACATGATCAATTTTAAACTTTTAAGGGTCAACTTTAATTGTAAATTATGTTAAACTTAAAAGACTAGGTAAATCTTTTGAGTAAATGACTGCCACCAGGAAGGGATATTGGGAGGAGTTTGTGGTGGTGATAAACAGATGATGGGTAGAGAATGTCCTAAATAACTGATCCTGTCAATGTCCATTAAAAATAGATGCTTCATTCCATATCTCATGGTTATCAGTTCCATTCAAACTCTCAGTCTTTTTGTCATGTCACAAATTCCTTTTCCTCCATGAGGGGGAAGCCAAATGTTTTCTATCCATATTTTAGTGAGTAGAAATCCATGCATGTAGATTCTGGGATTCTTCTGTCAGACTAAAGGGGACTCTATCTCTCAAATCCTTTTACAAAGATATCATTCCAATATCTATAGCTATATAGATATCTAATATATGTATATTATGAAAGAATTCCCCCAACAATATATTGCTATGCCTGTTTTCCTATAAAATTCTTACCTTTTTTAGTTTTTGCTTATTTTCAGTTATTTTCCAGTCATATAAAACTCTGATTCCAATTAGTGTTTTCTTGGGAGAGGTCTGGAAGTGATTACCCATTTCCTTCTCTATCTTACAGATGAGAGAACTAAGGCAAACAGAATTAAGATACTTGTCAAGTATCTCAAAGCTAGTTACTGTCTGAGATCACATGTGAACTATTCAAGAAGATGAGTCTTCCTGTACCCTGGTGTGATACTCTATTCTTTGAATATTCTTTTTTTGTTATCCTTGCAATTTGCAAGCTACAAGGTGAAACTCCAGTTGTTTTAATATGTTTTCTTTTACTATGGTAGCATGCTACAGTCATTTATATTCACTATTTTGTAGAATATTTATTTTTTATATCCTTGCACTATTGAAGTATATCTTGAGGACTGGTTTATATATTTATGTAAATTCCTTTTATATGTTATATATCACATCTTTCAGTGATTTTTATTTTTCCCCACTTTAATTTTTTTTAGTTCATTTTCATTGCTTTTATCTATACAAAAATTTTCTATGAGAAATGGCAACTAAATCTTCTTTACACTGTTTGATTAAGAACTTTCCCTCTAGCAAACTCTTGTCCATTTGGCTAAGAAAATAATACGTTTTATATTCAGGTCATGAATCTGTTCTGAGGTTTTTAGGATTTTAGCTTCAATCTGATTTCTACTATAAATTTTTCTTATTTCTCCAGAAGCTTATGTAAAAAAAAACAGTTTTTCCAACATAGGATTTCAATTTTTTTATGTATTCAGAGTTAGATTATGTTCATAAAGATTATAGAGTCAAAATTGAAAAATTTATAATTCCATGAACTTCCAGAAGGCTTTTATTTAAATAGATATAAGATCAATGAAGAGGATGCTAAATACCATGAAAGGATAATTTGAGGTATATTTATTTAGCTCAGGAAGAAGTTGATGCCTATCTTAATAATGTGAATATGATATGGAAGACATAAAACAAAACGTATTAATTCTATTTTTTATTTCAAGTAACGATTTCCAAATTTGAATAAAATGATATGAAATTGAAGCCCTAGATAAGTAAGAAGATTTTTATTAGAATAGCTTTTCCTAAATGAATTTATATCCCAGAGTTCAGAAATAACCCAAACATGTCATTGCAAAACTGCTATATTATTATGTGGAGATTCATAGAGAAGGGAAGAATTAATAAAATACTGGAAATTATTTTTATTTTCAAGCATAAAAGTTAAACTATGAAAATGTGATTATAATAATGAAAACACTTTAGAAAATGAAGCAAATGGTTTATGAGTTCCCAAATGAATGGGAAATGATCTTTAGGATAGAGCACCAGCCCTGGAGTCAGAAGGACATCAGTTCAAATCTGGCCTCAGACACTTAGTAATTGCAAAGCTGTGTGATCTTGAGCAAGTCACTTAACCCCATTGCCTTGCAACAAAAAAGAAAGTAAATGATCTATATATGGGTTCACTATATATATATATATATATATATATATATATATATATATATATATATGTATATATATATATATATATCACAATAAATGATGGAAGATACAAAAATTTGAAAATGGCAGGAAAAGAACTGAATTTTGTATCTTCCATCATTTATTGTGAAAGTGTGAAAGTGTATATATATATATATATATATATATATATATATATGTATATACATATATGTATATATAAGTGTATATATATATATATATATGTATATATTTGAGCTTCACAAATTTATTGATATTTTAGTAAAGGCATTCATCTCAGTCATTGCTCTCTCTTGAGTTGACCTTAGGTGATCATTTCATTTGAGTCAAGAAAACATTCAGAAGAGGAAGAATTTTTACTTTAGACATAACAATAAAATGGAAAAAAATGGAAAGTTTGCCTAGAGTGTCTAAAGATAAATTTATGAATTTTGATACATTTAATATACAATATATTTTAATTTCCTCCAGAAATTTCACAAAGTCTCTAACAATATATAGTTATTCAATATCTCCCATAATTTTCTCATAAATGAGGTTAGGATACAGATTAGTCCTGTGATTTCATTGGTACGGAGAGCTCCCTCATGAGGAAGCTCCCCAAAACCAGTAAAGGTCAGTAATATCTCTGCAACTTAAAGTCTTGGAGAGCTGCCTAGAGATCAAATTACTTGCCCCTGGATTACAGGGATTGTGTTAGACACAGGACTTGAATATAAATATTCCTGACTTTGAGACTGACTTTCCATCCACTATATCCACAGTAGAGTTGTGAGGTTGAAACGGGAAAATGGTTGTAAAGTAATAAGCAAACTTCAAAATGTTATATAAATATCATAATAAATATAAATCATTTTTATTAATCAAAAGAATACTAAATATTATAAAATCAAAATAATACTAATGAGGACGGCTAGGTGGCGCAGTGGATGGAGCACCAGCCTTGGAGTCAGGAGTGCCTGCTTTCAGATCCAGTCTCAGACACTTATTAATTGCCTAGCTGTATGGCCTTGGGCAAGCCACTTGACCCCATTTGCCTTGCAAAAAAACCCCTAAAAACATAATAGAAATGTATATTTCTAATAGATATAACTATTCACATATGTATGTATTTTATAGTATTATATGTATATAATTATAATGTAGTATCATATAATAAATGTATTATCACTATTATTTCCCATAATAGACTTCAATTCTGGTGATGATTTCATACCCTGCACAGGTATTAAACTTCTGGTGAGCTCAAGTAATGTTTATAAAATAATATAGGAATGTGCTGCTAAATGTTTAATAATTAAGTTTAGGAGAGGTGAGTGAATGAGGGAAATTTTCATACATATAGATGTAATGTTCTAGCTTAATATGCATTATCAATACTTTCTTAAATCTGGACTACGTTTTGGAAAACAATGGCTAAAGGAACGAAACTAGTTCATTGACTAGTTTTTGAATAACCTGAGATCTAAGAATAACTTACAACATTTTTAAATGAAACAACACTGTATGAGTCCCTCTAAATATAGAACAAATAACAAAAAATAGATCAATGCAGATATAGTTTGTAGAATACTTATCTAGGCAATGAACAAAATAATACCTCCAAAATTGCAAATTTCTTTCTGAGGTTAAATACAATGAAAATTTGACAATCAGTTCTCCCTTGACAATTAGACTTTGCTCTAGGCACATATCAAGTATCTCTTCCCAGCTGAACTATTAGAACAAGTGATTTACGTCAGTCTCAAATTCCCTTATTCTCACTCACTTGTCAGTTCCTTTGCTTCAAACTTCATCATTGCTCTTCTAAAGTTATCAATTTGATAAATGGGATATTTTTCTTCCCCAGTCTTTATCCTTTTTTGTACATTTGAAGGCATTTTTGATTGCCTTCTCCTCCTGGATATTTTATGGAAAGGAAGCATAGCTCCTGCCATTTCCTTTAGCATTAGGAAAGTGGGAGGAAGAAAATTAGAAGTAACCTGAAAAGACTTGTGAGTTTATTTCCTAATTGTTGCTGTTGTCTAAAGTCTAAAACTAGAATATAGGCTTCCACAGATGTATTCTCTTGAGAAATATTGCCATCATATTTTCTTCTGCATTCCAAATTCTGCCATTTGTGAATATTAATGATGATGTTTGCCTACCCAATATTCATCCCAACACTGTCACTTGTGCAGAATGTAAGTCAGTTTCGAATCAAGAACACTCTTTCTGTAAATATCATTTTCTCATTCCTCCCTCCTTTAAGATTTAGATAAAAATAATGATTGACAAAGCCTCAAATTATTCCTCCCATCCTCGATCCACTATTCCAAACAGCAAGAACCTAACTTTCTATCATTTGCATGACCATATTTTCAACTACTAAAAGAAAATCCACACCAAGGAAATCAAGCACCCATAAAATGTAGTTCTACTATTTTGTTTTTATGCTTCACATAATCGTATTTTTGTCTATATTTATGATATTTCAGAATAAAGAACAAATTTTCAGTTTTTTCATTTATAAATATTCCCTTTACAATATTTTTAACTCAAAGCAGAATACTACTTAATAAAAGCATCAGTTGTTAATTAAAAGCTTAATGAAGTGATTTTTAAAATCTCAGATGTTACTACAACAAGGAAATTCTTCATATTGGCAGCAAAACAATATCAAAGGAAATCAAGAAATTCTAGGTATATTGAGGCTAGTGATACTCCTAATTGAAAAATCTATAAATAAAACTTTATAATGGAATTAGCATGGTAGAGCTTAGACCCTTGCTATTATTTTACATAATTCAGGAATTAGTGTTTTTTTGTATATTATTACAACAGGCAGAATTGTTTAAACAACCTATATCTTTTACTGTAAAGAAAACTCCTACAGTCTCAAAGCAAATAAATTAGGAAGAATTTATTATGAATCAATGGAGCAACAATCCCTCTAGTTCATTCGACATGTAATTACACTTACTTGAAAAGTGCCAAAGAAAGGATTTAAATTTATCACTGCTCATTAAACCTGTAAAAGACTGTGTTAATTGAATGTCAACCTTCCTAACTCACTTACATGCTTGCTAACAATAAGAACTATAAGATTTAAGAGCATCTGACAAGAAGACACAGAGAATATTTATGACTTTCTAAGGTCCATAACTTGAAGATAGATCATATGTGAGATTGAGCCCTTTCTAGAGTAGATAATAGAGAATGAGAAAAAGTTCAACTTTTAAAATATTCTTGTAAAAATATATATATGTTTTTAACTAAAAAATAGCAGCTTAAAGCTGTAAGGAATGCAGCATAAAAATTCAGATCATGATAGTGAAGACCAGATATGAAAATAGTTGTCAGAAAGGCAGAGTCAAGATGGCAGAGCAAAGGCAGGGAGTTGCCTGAGCTCTTTCCAAAATGACTCCAAATATCTTTAAATAATGACTCTAAACAAATGCTGGAGTGACAGAACCCACAAAAAAGATGGAGAGTAACATTTTTATAGCCCAAGACAACTAAAAGTTTGGCAGAAAAGGTCTGTTGCACCAGGGTGAAAGAGGAGTTCAGTCCAATCTGGGACATACCAGACCTCAGAAAACCAGGAACGGGCCTCAAGGTGACTGAATCAGAGGCAGCAGTGTTGGTTTCCAAATATCTTTTCCCAGAGATGCCAAACTCATCAAGAAGTCATCAGGAAATGTCTGTCACAAGTGGGTGACAAAGGAGTACAGTACAACAGAAGCACAGTACAAACCCAACAAAGGCCTGACCTAGGAGCAGGCCTTGGGAGCCCCTAGATCACTAGCAGGAGCAGTGATTTCTGGAGCTCTGTATATAAAGATGGCAAGAGAGCCAAAAAACTGCCCAGAAAGATCCCTTTGCTGTCACTGGAGGCAGAACTCTGTTGCTTCACCCATACCCAGATCTGGTCTCAGTCCTTGGTGGCAGTCCCAAGGTGAGAAGTACTGAGTACATTTGCTCTTGCAACTACAGCGGAGTAAACACTCTAATCACAGTTCCATGTCAGAAAACAATGCTTGTGGTTGCTCACAAACCAGAGCAGAGAAGTAAACATGCCTCTCCTTAGATCATACCATTTTGGAAGAACAGAAAATTTTCAGGTCTCTAGAGGCATCTTTAAAATCAGCTGCAACCCACCCTCCCCCAACCTGGAAGCAAAGAGTTAAAGTCAAGTAATAGTCATTTCCCTAATGAGTAAACAATATGAAAAAAATATGAGCTCAAAAGGTGACAAAAAAGGCTCTAAAACACACTCAAAAGAAGATAAATTAAAAATGACTGTATATCCAAGTCCTCCAAAAAATATGAATTGATTTCAGATCATATAAGAACTCAAAAGGCATTTTAAAATTCAAGCAAGAGAGGTAGAGGAAAAATTGGGAAGAGAAATGAGAATGGTGCAAGAAAATTATGAAAAATTAGTCAATATCCTGGTAAAAGAGACATAAAAATACCGAAGAAAATGGCATGTTAAAAAACACATTAGATCAAATGACAAAAGAGGTCCAAAAAGTTAATGAAAAGAATGCCTTAAAAAGTAGAATTGGTCAATTGGAAAAACAGATGCAAAAATTCACTGCAGGAAAAAAAAAACTCCTTAAAAAGTAGAATGGGTCAAATGGGAAAGAAGGCAGAAAAATTCACTGAAGAAAATCATTAAAAACTGGGATTGAGCAAATAGAAGCTGATGACTTTATAAGAAATCAAGAAAGTATAAAATTCCCAAAAGAATGGAAAAAATAGAAGACAATATGCAATAATTCATTGTAAATATCTGAAAAATACAGGAGTGATAATTTTAAAATTATTGAACTTCCTAGTAGCCATGATCAAAGAAAGAACTTAAATATCATCTTTCAAGAAATTATCAAGGAAAACTGCCCAGATATCTAGAACTTTGTGAGTAAATTACAAATCAAAATATTATACTGATCACCTCCAAATAAAGATACCAAAATGAAAGCTTTCAGAAATATAACTAAATTTCAGAGCTGCCAGGTCAAGGACAAAATATTGCAAGCAGTTAGAAAAAAAAATTTAAATATTATGTAACCATGATCAGGATAATATATGATTTAGCAGCTTCTACATTAAAGGATCAGAGGGCTTAGAATATCATATTCTGTAAGGGAAAATATTTTGAATTGCAAGCAAAAATCAACCACCAATCAAAATTAAGCAAAATCTTTCAGTGGAAAACATGAACATTCAGTCAAATAGAAGACTTATAAACTTTTGTGATGAAAAGACCTGAGCTGAATAGAAAATATGATCTTCAAATACAAGACTCAAGAGAAGAATAAAAAGGTAAAAAGGGCAAAATGTGGGTTGAATATGAAGGGATAATATCTAAAAAAAATAATTAAAGGGTGAGCGTGGAATGTACTAGTAGGAGAAAGGGAAAGGTAGAATAGGATAAATTATCTCATACATAAAAGAGGGGGTGGATTTTCCAGGGGAAGGGAAAGAGAAGGGAGGTTTGGGAGAGTGAGTGAACCTTATTTGCATTAATTCAAAAAAAGTAATAACATATATATATATATATATATTCAATTGGGAGAAATCTATTTTATCATTCATAAGAGAGGGAAAATTTGGGGTGGAGGTAGTCAGAAGCAAAACACGTTTTGAAGTATTTGGGTGAAAGGAGAGAGAATAAACAAGTGGTGAAACAGGATGGAGGGAAAATACAGTTTGTAATAATAACTGTGAAATAATATTTTGAAGAAAACTTTCATTTCCTAAACATATAGAGAACTGAGTAAAATTTACAAAAATATAGCAACCTTTCCCCAATTGATAAATGATCAAAATATATTGTTTTCAACTGACATAATCAAAGATATCTTTAAAAAATGTTCTAACAATATGGATTGAAGAATTGGATATTAAACATTCTTGGGTATTGACTCATATGTATTAGACTGATCAACAGGAAAGAAAAACAAAGTTACAAATGCTGGAACAGATATGGGGAGGAAAATGGGACATTAAAGTAATGAAGGTGGAGTTGTGAATTGGTTCAACTATATAATTTTGAAATGTGTCCAAAGGGCTATTCAAAACATGTATAGTCTTTGACCTAGCCATACCACTTCTAGGTGGTATCCCCAAAAAGATATAAAATAGAGGGGGAAAGGTCTTAGATGTACAAAAATATTTATAGCAGTTCTTTTCTGGTGGCAAAGAACTGGAAAAAAGAGAGGACACGCTTCCATTGGGGAATGACTTATGATTATGATGGAATATTATTCAGCTATAAGAAATGATGGGCAGGATGCTCTCAGAAAAAAAAAACTTAGAGTTATATGAGCAACACAAAGAAAAATGTACTGTGTACAAAGCAACAGCAATATTGTAGGATAATCAAATGTGAATGATTTAGCTATTCTTAGCAATGTAATGTTCCAAGACAACCTGAAGGACTTAGGATATAAAATATCACCCATTCAATAGAGGATTTAGACATAAAAATATTACAAGCAAAGTAGAAGATCAAGGAGTAGTTTACCTGTCAGATCTATGGAAAGGCAAGCAGTTTATGATCAAGGAAGAGATGGAGAACATCACTAAAAACAAACTAGATGATTTTGATTGCATTAAATTAAAAACTTTTACACAGACACAGACACAACTACTGTAACCAAGATCAAAAGAAATGTAGTAAACTGGGAAACAATCTTTACAACTAATATTTCTCACAAAGGATTCATTTCTAATATATATATATATATATATGTATATATATATATATACATATATATATATATATATACAGAGAACTGAGTCAAATTATTTTTAAAAAAGAAGCTATTCCCCAATTGATAAAAGATCAAAGGATATGCAAAGGCAATTTACAGATGAGGAAATCAAAGCAATTCATAGTCATAAGAAATATTGATCTAAATCACTTTTTATTAGAGAAATACAAATTAAAGCTTCTCTGAGATACCACCTCACACCTCTTAGATTCGCCAATATGACCAGAAAGGACAATAATTGATGTTGGAAGGGATGTGGGAAATTTGGGACACTAATAAATTGTTGGTGGAGCTGTGAACTCATCCAATCTTTCTGGAGGGCAATTTGGAACTATGCACAAAAGGCAACAAAAATGTGCATACCCTTTGATCCAGCAATACCACTACTGCATCTATATCCTGAAGAGAGGATGAAAAAGAGTAAAAACATCAAAATACAAAAATATTCATAGCATCCCTGTTTGTGGAGGCAAACCATTGGAAATCAAGTAAATGTCCTTCAATTAGGGAATGGCTTAACAAACTGTGGTATATGTATGTCATGGAACACTATTGTTGTATTAGACACCAGGAGGGATGGCAATTCAGGGAAGCCTGGAAGGATTTATATGAACTGATATTAAGTAAGATGAGCAGAACCAAAAAACATTATACACCCTAACAGCAACATGGGGGCGATGATCAACCTTGATGGACTTGCTCATTCCATCAGTGCAACAATCAGGGACAATTTGGGGCTGTCTGCAATGGAGAATACCATCTGTATCCAGAGAAAGAATTGTGAAGTTTGAACAAAGACTATGGACTATTACCTTTAATTTAGAGAAAAAACTGATATTTTATTGTCTGATCTTCCTATCTCTTATACTTTATGTTTCTTCCTTAAGGATATGATTTCTCTCTCATCACATTCAATTTGGATGAATGTATACCATAGAAACAATGTAAAGACAATGTAAATTGCCTTCTTTGGGGTGTGGGGGGAGGGAAGCAAGATTAGGGGGAAAATTGTAAAACTCAAAATAAATAAAATCTTTAAAAAAGAAGAATACATATATATATATATATATATATATATATATATATATATATATATATATATATATGTATATATATCATCCATTCCCAGAGAAAGAACTAATGGTGTCTGAATACAGACTAAAGAATACTTTTTAAAAACTATTTTCTTTTCTTTTTTTTTCACGAGGTCAATCATTTTATTTAGAACCTGCTTTGTGGTCAGCGTAGTACTGAAGCAATGATTTTCATAAAATATTTAAAAGTATATTCTCTACTAAACTTCCCATCAATTTGTAGGTTGCTTTTTAAAGTTCTTAAAATCATCTTGATGTTGTGTGAATATTTATTCTGTTAGGACCTTGAGGTTTTGGGGGATCGCCCTGCTAGTGGACATGGAGGGTCCTTTAATGTCTAAGAAGCAAGCAGCAGGATGAGAATCAGTAGTTATCGGTCCTTAGATTGCTGCTCTGTTCCACCTTCTTATGGGGAATCAATGGGAGAAGAAAGAGGACAGTCTTTGTCTTTGGCAAATTCCTGTCTTCCATTTATTCCTGGCTGGCTAAACATCATCAGGTCAGTCAGGGACAGCATAACCCCCACTAACCAACAGCCACCATTTTATAAATTATAAAATTTGCAGTAAAGTGGATGATCATTTAAATGGTCACAGGGGTACATAAGGATAGTGATTCATTTATAGATTGAACTATATAGCTATCTTAACTTCTGATTTTATGAAAGCCTTTCAGGTCAATGGCACATATCAACTCTATAACTATTTTTGTAGATCCCTTAGAATACAATTCCTGCAAATAACTCTAAATCAGACTTCTCAACTAAAGTATTATACACTTCCTATGGCCAAGAACAATATTGTGCCCCCTTTGTTCTTGGTGTCTCTTTCCCCTCTCCCCAGGCTGTTAATGCACTCCCAAAAGCCCTGGGCATATCATTAATGTTATTAACAGTCTGATAGAATGGTGTCTTTCAGCCATTGGCCATCCAAGAAAGTTTCCTCTAGAGAAAAATGGCAGTTGCATGGGACGAGATGAATTTGACTTATTGCTGCCATGAACTTGGTTTATTGCTGCCAAAGGATGGATTCCAGATAGATCTTTGCTGGAGGGTTGGAGGTGAGAGGAGGGAGGGTAAGTAGAACATGAGAATGAGAGGAGGCAGAACACAGTTTTGAAAGGGGAAAACCTAGGCGTCTTGGGACCAGGTACAGTGAATTTCTAGAAAGCCTCAAATGTAGAATAAACATCAGAGACAAAGCAGAAGTCCTGGGGGCTCCCCTATGGGGCATTGTTAAAGTGCTGACAGTTGCAAGAACAGGTGCATATCTTCACGCCCTTTGGAGCTTCCCTCCCTCCTATTTCCCTAACTTTTGCTGATGCCCAGAACTAGGCATGTTTGCTCATTGCAAAATTGCCTTGGGTCTATCAAGAAGGTGAAGAAAACATCTCCTACATCCATCCCATCACTATATGTAGAACCCATGGAAAAGTAGAGGCAAGCAGGGAGGTTTTTGGCCAATAGAAGGCTGTGCTTAGCTTAGTCCAAGCCAATCTTCCACGGTTGGCATACAACCTGATTTCTGCCTGAAAGGGTGAGGCATAAAGTTAAAAGAAGAGCAGAGGGCAGTGCCCAGGCATGCAGCATTGTCCCTCTCCACCCCACTTGGCATGCTCCCACATCCATTGCATAAAGTGCTAAAGAAGCGCAGGGGTATGGTTCTGAGATGTCAAGAAATGTCCTCTCCACTCTTGGCAGTTACAAGCTACTTGAACACAACTGCAGGCATTCAGCTTGGGCATTTGTTACAATACCCAAGTCTCAAGACAAACCTGACTTAAAATGAAGGGACCAGTTCTCATAGGCAACCTCAACCCCATGCCCAAGAGAGTCGCAGCCCAGCTTGAGGTCCCAATGATACCAGTCATCCTCCGGATAAGAAAAATTACCTCCCCAGCAAGGGGGTAAGGGAAGGCTCTGGAGAGAAGGAACAAAAGGACTGCCCTCTCTATACTGCTCTCTTGTTCACAGCCAAATCTCATCACTGCTCATACTGGATGCCCGATAGATTTAGCCCAGCATTGGAAGATGTACAAAACCTTGGCTGGTGAAAAGGACACCATTCTCAGGGTCCACGATGTCAGGCCTTCTGGTGTTCTGTATTATCTGTCCATCAGCTGGTTTGGCTCTGGCATTTGAAGTGAGATCATTGAGTTGCAGGTTGGAGGGGAGGGACATGTTTTCCCGGGGGTAGTCGAACATTATTGAGTTTCAGGTTGTTGGAGTCCCTGCAAAGTAGGTAAATGCCAGTATCACCCCCGACAGCTGCTGAGATGTATTATCCTACCAATTTCGAATAAATCTCCCCAACACCCACACTGTGAATCATCCTGCCCATTGTCTGGCAACCCATCATACTACCCAGAGGGAGGGCATTTTACCTGGAGGGAAGAGATGGTCGACGGGAGGTGCGTGAGCTCAGCGGGGCCTGGACCAGCAGCAGCCTCGGGGGCCCACACGGTCCGCGACGCCAAGGCGGCCCCGTCCCGCGGCACGCGGGCTCCCCGGCCCCGGCAGCCCCGCGACGCGCGGCGGGCGGGCGCTGAGCCTCCTGCGGGGCTCCTCCGGCCGGGCTCTGCCCCAGCCCCGGCCCCCACTCACCCGGGACCCTCGCCAGGCCCGGGGGGCGGCCGCCCCTCGGGGCCCATGAGCGCCGCGCAGCGAGGCGGGGGGCGGCCGAGGCCGGTGCGGGGCGCAGCCGGGCCCTCCTGGCGGAGCCCGCGCGCGCGTCCGAAAAAACTTATTTTCTTGAAATTTCTTTTGCCTATATTTTCTTTCACAACATGACTATTATGGAAATGTTTTGCATAAAATATGTATAACCTATATCAAAATATTTGCCTTTAGAGAACTAGGAAGGGACAAAATTTGGAGCTCAAAGTTTTTAAAATGAATGCTGATGGCTTTTACATATAACTGTGGAAAAATAAAATATTAAACTTGAAAAAAAACAGTTGTCAGCATTCCAATGAATATGGTCATTGAAAAGGCAAGATAGGAGTAAAGCAATTAGGGAATCTAAAACATTAGATATATTAATTGTACTCTGCTTTCAATTTTAGGTCCTCAAAGACTCTCAAACCATCCACTCTCAAACCATCTATTCTTTTATGACGTAGTACGTATTAGCATATAATTGCCTATGTACTTGGAAAGCTTATGTAGCTTTAATAAATGAGTCTAAATTTGCATTTAAATCTTCAATGAGATATAGAAGAGAGGATATTTAAAGTACAGGTCTATACCATACAGGTCAAACTGGACTATGACATATAATGTAAAAATATTTTATGTAACAGGAATGATCTTTAATCATAATATGAGTATTTCTAAATAGGGAAAATCCTTGAAGATGGAATATCTCTGCTCAAATAAAAATAAGAAACTAGGGAACAGATGATCCCCCATAGGGTTTATGAGAATAAAAGACAATTGGATGTAGTCTGAGAGAGTGAATTTCAGAGGATTCAGAGAATCGGTTTGAATATCAGAAGCCCAATATTTTGGAAGGAGAAGTTATCTAAGAAATTTGGGAAGTTCCCCAAAGTGATTAAAACACACACACACACACACACACACACACACACACACACACACACACACAGAGGCACATAGTCAGAAATGCTTCAAATAAAGGGGAAATGGTCATGGTCTAAATGCACCAATGTGGTGTATTTAGATACATAGGGGCTCCCTGAAAAATACATGTATAAAATATTGAACGCAAAGGTAAATAATGTGAAGGTGAATGCAAAATCATGAACAATCCTAAAAGAATTATTCCCTAAATGAATTGTAAGTTATATCCCAGAACAGGTTCAAACATGAATGCAATCAACTAAAAGAGTTGTTCTTTCTATTTATCTACATTGTTGTTCACAGTCATCATCAAAAAATGGATGACAATTTCTTATGCTTAAGGAGATGATAAGGTAACATATGAAGTTAAGAAATCTGTTACTTTTTTATTTTGCTTTTTTATCTTTCAAGATAATTTTTTTTACCCTAGGGAAGGATGAACTAAAATGATTGACAGGAACTATAAACCTGAAGGGAAGAGACAGAATATTTGTAGTTATACCATGAGTTTGAGTCAAAAAACCGAAGGATTGGGTGGGGCAAAAAGCTCAGAGATCATACTGCTGAATACTTATTTATGCTATTTGAAACATCTCAAAGGATGGAAAAAGATGTGTGGGAAGGCAAAGTATTGTGTGAATTTTCAAAGAAAGGGATAGGAGTAGAATGTTAAATTTATGGAATAATGATTTCTCTTCCTAACCAAATTCTAGCATGACTTCATCAAGAACAAGTCTTAGGAAGCAGAGCTAGAGCACTGGTCCTCAAATCATGATGAACTGAGTATAAATCCAACTTCAGACACTTGACATCATGTCTTGTCTAGGGTCACAGTGTCAGGTGTCTGAAATTTTCAACATTCATCTTTTTGTAAGCTTTTGAGTTCCACATCTTTCTACCTCTCTTCCTTCCCTCCTTCTCTCCAGGACAACATGCAGTCCGATATAGGTTAAATAGTTATGATTAAACAATCATGTTCAACATATTTTAATATTAGTTATGTTGTGAAAGAAAAAATCAGAACTAAAGGAGGAAAAACATGAGAAAAAGGGGGAAAAAGTTTTAAAAGTGAAAATTCTATGCTTTAGCTTGTATTCAGATTGTCACAACTTTTTCTCTGGATATGGATGGCATTTTCCAACACAAGTATTTTAGAATTGTTCTTGGTCACTGATCTGTGGAAAGAAGCTAAATTCCATGATAGTTGATCATCACACAATGTTTACTGTTAATGTGGGCAGTGTTCGTTCTCATTCTTCTCACTTGTTTCCTCATTAATAAATGGACTAGATCTGTAGTATCAAAATTAAATAGAAATGGAGCTATTGATTTATACACATAAGAATCCCTATAGGCTAAATATTAACTTAAATTTACAATGAAATGTCATCTAGGTTTTATTGAATTTATATTTCTTTTGTTAAATATTTCACATTTACATTTTAATATGGTTTGAGTAAACACTTCACAGTGTTGCTGGCCATATATTTGACATCTCTGGACTATATGATTCCTGAAATCACTTCAGGCTCTAAATATGTGATGTTATTATTCCTTTTGTCAGGTTAACCTAGAGCAATGAATAAGGTGAATTGCACTCAATAGTGCATACTTAGATTTCAGCAAGGAATTTGACATACATGCAAATAATGTGTAAATTTATGAGACAGATCATAACATATGGATCCATAACTACTTAAATTAATGAATCCAAAGAGAAGTCATTATTCAGTTCATCTTAATGTAGACAAAGTTCTCACACAGACTGTTTCACTAATCAGTCCTTAGTCTTATGCTATTTGAAAGTTTTATCAATGGCTTAGATGAAAGCATAAATTGAATTCTTGTCAAATTTCAAAATATCATGAACCTATAGGAATTTATAATTAAGCTAGAAGACAGTTAGGATTAAAAAAATGTCTTGATAGGGACTGTAAAGATGCACCAGACTGAGTATGATGAAACTAATAAGGAAAAATGAAATGACCTATGCTTGATTTCAAATGTTAATTTTGTAAATATAGTTGATGGAAAAAGGTATGGTTAGTCAGCAATTACCATCCAAAAAACTGGGAGTTTTAGTGGTTGTTAAGGTCAATGTTAGTTAATAGTGTTCCTTGTTAACCAAAAGAGCACCTCCACCACACACTTAAGGAACACAATGTATAAATTGATATGAATATTGGCACATATTAAATTATGGTCCTTTTATTAAGAACATTATATGAGCAATCTTTTCTAATGGAAAGGAATTGGAAATCAGAGTTGTGGAATAGTTGAACAAATTATATGATTATGATGGAATTCTGTTATAAGAAAAGATGAGCAGCATGCTCTCAGAAAAATGTGGAGAAACATGAGCTGATGCAAAGTGAAATGCACTGTCTAAAAAATAACAGCATTATTGTAAGATGATCAACTGTGAATATGTTAGCTTTTCTCAGTAATACAGTGACCCAAGACAAGTCTAAACGATTTGTGATGAAGACTGCTATCCATCCACAGAGAAAGAGCTGATGGTGTCTGAATGTGGATTGAAGTAAACTTTTTTTTAATTTTATCTTTCTCATGGTTAATATTTGGGGAGGATCTGTGTTTTCTTTCACAACATAACAAATTTGGAAATTTTTACATGACTACACATTTATTACCTATATCAAATGGCTTGCTTTATGGAAAGGTAGAGTTGGAGAGGGAGGAAAGGGAGAGAATTTAGAACTAGAAGTAGACAAGTGGAGAATAATGACTCCATGAGAATAAGAACCAATAAATTAAAGTCAAAAGAATGAATAAAATTCAAATATGTAAAATGTCTCATCAGAAAAAAACCTGACCTGAAAAAAATAGAACAATACATCCATAACTGATAGCCAGGAAAATAAACAAAAACAAGCTAGACACCATATTTCAAAAAATCACTGGAAAACTGCTTTGATATCTTAGATTCAGATAGTAAATAGAAGTAAAAAGTAACCCTCCAATCACCTTCTGGAAGTGATTCTCAAAGTAAAAAAATGCTCAGTCATATTATAGTGAAATTTCAGAGTCAGATCAAGAAGAAAACATTGAAAGCAGCTATTAAGAAACATTTAAAATATTGTGAAGTCACAATCAAAAACACACAAGATTTAGCAGCTTCCATATTAAAGGAATGCAGAGTTTGGGATATGATATTCCAGAAAGCAAAGAATCTAGGATTGCAGTCAAGAATTGCTTAGCCTGGGGAGGCTAGGTGGTGCAGTGGATAGAGCACCAGCCCTGGAGTCAGGAGTACCTGAGTTTAAATCAGGCCTCTGATACTTGATAATTACCTAGCTCTGTGGCCTTGGGCAAGTCACTTAACTCCATTGTCTTGCAAAAAAAAATCTAAAAAAAAAAAGAAAAGAATTGCTTAACCAGTAAACTAAATATAGCTTGGGTAAAAAAACAGACATGAAATGAAATAGAGAACGATCAAGCATTCCTAGCAAAAAGACTAGTGTTGAATACAAAAATTTGATGAATACCAATCAAGAGAAGTCCAAAAAGATAAACTTGAAAGAGTAATCACAAGAAGCTGAATTAAGTTAAACACTACATTTCTATATGGAAACATGATGCATAAAATTCCTAAGAACTTGATCATTGTTTTAGCAATCAGTGGGAATCTATATACACAGAGGTCATGAATATGAATCAATAATGCTTGGATGGACTCAAAAAAATCAGGTATTAGAGCATTGCACTGGGAGAAAGGGGTAAGAGAGAGGTAGAATGGAGAAAATTTTCTCACATATAAAAGAAACACAAGACAGAGACTTTATAAAGGAGAGGGGAAATGGAAGGGGTTGAAGTGGGGAAAAGAGCACAATGTTTAAATCTAATTCAGGGTGGAAATGGTTCAAAGAGAGAATAGATGGATATAGAAATCTTTCATATCTAATTTGGAAATAAAGGAAGGGGATAAAAGATGTGAGAGAAAAGGTGGTAAAAAGGAAGCAAAGGAAGAACAAGGAATGCAGTGTGGAAAAATAACCCAACTATTGAGTAGAAACCAGAGAAAAGAACATAGAAAATTTTATATATATGGGAAAAATATGGTTAAGAAAAATACATTTATTAATCATAACTGTGAATATGCATAGGATGAACTCACTTATTAAAGAGCTGTAGATAGTAGAAAGGATTAGAAACCAGAAGCCAACAAAACATGTTGTTTACAAGAGACACAATTAAAATAGAAAGACACACACAACAATTTAAAATGAAAAGCTAGAACAGAATCTATTATGCTTCAGTTGAATTTAAAAAAATATAGGGGTAGCAATCATTATCTCAGACAAATCAAAAGCAAAAAGTCATATTTAATTTAAAGAGATCATCAAAGATACTACATTTTGCCAAAAGTATTCTTAAACAATGAAGTAAAGGGAAAAAAAATAAAGGAAGAACTTTTTCTAATAGAGGTCCACTTCTTCAAATATAAAAAGAATTGAATCAAATCTATAAGAATATGAGTAATTTCCAATTGATAAATGGTCAAGGGATATAAACAAGCAATTTTCAGAGTTAAAAAATCAGTCCTATCAATGGTCATATAAAAAATGTTCTAAATCACTAATGATTAGAGGATTGCAAACTAAAGTCACTCCAAGGTACCACCTCATACCTATTGGAAATGACTAATGCTGGAGGGGATGAAAGAAAATAGGTAAAATAATCAGCTTTTGCTAGAGTACTTGAGAATTATGGAGAATAATCTGGAACTATACCAAAGGGTGCAAATTGATATATAATTTTTAATCCATCAATATTATTACTAGAAGGTCTGCATCCAAAGAAATCAAAGGAAAAAAAATCTGTAAGTACAAAAATATTTAAAACTGGTTTTTGATGTAGCAAAGAACTGGAAAGCAGATGTGCATCAATTAGGAAATGTCTTAAAAGTTGCAGTTTATGTTTATGATGTAGTACTATTGTGCTAAAAGAAATGATAGAGTAGTTTCACAAAAACCTGGGAAGGACTATATGAACTGATGCAAACTGAAGCAGGAAGAACCAAGAGATCATTATGTACAATAACAACAATGCTGAAAGATCTGGTTGCTCTGATCAACACAATGATCTGTGAAAACTGCAAAGGACTCAAGATGAAAAAAAATGCTACCCAGATTCAGAGGAAAAAAACTGATGAGCTCTGAGTACAAATTGAAGTATAATTTTCTCATTTTCTTTATTCTATTCTATTCTATTCTATTCTATTCTATTCTATTCTATTCTATTCTATTCGATTCGATTCGATTCGATTCGATTCGATTCTATTCGATTCTATTCTATTCTATTCTATTCTATTCTATTCTATTCTTATTCTGCTCTATTCTGCCCTATTCTGCTCTATTCTGTTCTATTCTGTTCTTATTCTGTTCTGTTCTGTTCTATTCTATATTCTATTCTGTCTATTCTGTTCTATTCTGTTCTATTCTATGCTGTTCTATTCTCTTCTGTTCTATTCTCTTCTATTCTCTTCTCTTCTATTCTATTCTATTCTATTCTATTCTATTCTATTCTATTCTATTCTATTCTATTCTATTCTATTCTATTCCATCCCATTCCATTCTATTCTATTCTACTCATTCATTCCTTTATTTGATTTATCATTTATTTTGTGATATGGCTAATATGGGAATGTTTCACATGATTTCACATGTATAACATATACTGTTTACCTTCTCAGTGTCAAAAGAGATATGGAAAGGTGAAAGTCAATTGGAAGCATAAAGATGAAAAAGAAGAGAATTCTAAAATATATATATATATATATAATATATATATGAAAATATTCTCTTTAATTTCTTCACATTAAACATAAGGAAAGTTAAAGCCCTGCTTATGCTACCTACTCATCTAAGTGAGAATAATTGAGCTAGAGTACAAATTCAGTTCTTCTGGTTCTAAATCCATTTTTCCCATATGAGCTTTTTCATGACATAAGATTGTCTTGCTCCCTGCATATCTTCTGAAATCCAGAAGACCAATTTTTTCTGTTGATTGTCTAACTTTATTGTCTTCTACCTATGCTATTATTGGATAACACAGAAAGTTTTCAATTATTTGATATACTTGCAACATACTCCTTTTCTCACTTATTTTAATGGAATTGAATAAGTTCATGACAGAAAAAAAATGTGAAAAGCCAAAACTCTGACCTTCATTTTCCTTATCTCTAAAGTAAGGTGAATGGGAGTGGACAAGAAATTTTTAAGTTTTCTCAACTCTAAATCCATAAACAATGTGCTGTGCTGAATCAAAGCACAAAGAGTTCAAATTCTGATTCTGTCATTTATTACTTCAGTGACCTTGGGTAAACTATTTAACTTCTCTAGGCCTCAGTTTCATCATCTGTAAAATGATGTTATTGAACCAGATACTCTTTTTTTTAGGTTTTTGCAAGGCAAAAAATGCTAGGTAATTCTTTAGTGTCTGAGGCTGGATTTGAACTCAGGTACTCCTGACTCCAGGGCCAGTGCTCTATCCACAGCACCACCTAGCCTCCCCTCAGATAGACTCTTAAGATTTCTTTTCACTCCAATATCTATTTTCCTAATCCCTAATCTTTGATATTTATGAAACAATGAACCAAATTCAAGAGGTTTGCAAAGAGGAATGCTCAAATGGATACTAATTAGAAAAACAAACTGGAAAATAAAAATTGTTGAGAGAAAAAGAAACAACAATATAACTTTAGAAGATGGGAAGTTTTTTAGGACAACTCTATACTCAAGGAACACTTGAATAAACTACTTAATGTCATTAGAATAATTGATTAGTTACAAATAACAAGGTTTGTTACATTCATGAATTGCTATAGGAAAGGAAGGCTCCAGGATTTCTTTGCAAAGATGACACTGGAAATTATTATTCTTTTTTGCAAGGCAATGGGGTTAAGTGGCTTGCCCATGGTCACACAGCTAAATAAGTATTAAGTGTTTGAGGCTAGATTTGAACTCAATTTCTCCTGACTCCAGGGCCCGTGCTCTATCCACTGCACCACCTAGCTGCCCCCAAATTATTTAAATTGAGGCAAAAATAGTTGTTGGAGGGATGAGGGTGTTATAGAAGAAGTGGAAGAGAAAAGCATTGCATGATAACTTTCAAACAAGGGTCTAGGTTCACTAGGAGAAGGAAAGCTGCCTGTAGGGAAATACTACATGGAAGCCTACAAGGCTAGTTGTGGCTATCACCATGGATAGCAAATGAACTCTGCTGAATGCCAGTACCCAGGCACTTTATTAGTCTGTTAGCTATGATCTCTCTGATTTATTTCAAACTATGTCTGAGAATAGGAAGAGTACCAATGATAATAAATACCTCACATACACATGTGTATATACATATATAAATATATGGATCTGTACATATATATATATATATATATATATACCAAAATTTTGCATGCACAAACATATATGTGTACATTGAGAAAATCTAATTTCAATAAAAATTGCAATCACCCAAGGAATCAAATGACAATATTTGGTGATTTTAGGTATGCCCTCAGCATAAATTATACATAAAATATAAGGTAAAATTTTCTAAATATAATGCAGACCTTTTCAGTGTCTTTGTGAAGAATCTCCAAAGAGGGTCATGAAGAATTGGGCATCCTGAAACAACTCAAAGTAGCAAGAAGTCCTGAAGAATAATGTGCCTAAAAGGTCAAATTACCACCACCAATTATTGGCTATTTCAGAATTTTTTGGAGATAACTTAAACTCAATGACCAAGTGTCATAGGAATTGCAGTGTCCTTCAAGTCACCTGTCCTTCCATTCCAGCCCCACTAACCATTATCCAATGGATTAATACTTTAGAGGAGTTCACCAATTCTTACACTACCAACACTAGCTTCCAATCAGTTGTCTTACATTGGTTTGTGAGACCAAGAGTCCCAGGAATACCAATACCTCCCAACATCACCCTTGCTACCAGTTCAGTCTGCCTGCCCTCCTTAAGTAGAGGGGCAACTCATCTGGAAAGACATCTATCAACTCCTTCCTCCTCAGCTACTGAACATCTAGGAGAGAAAGCCTTGTCACCAAAATCCTTCTCACTGTCAAAAGATTCAATATCTGAAAAATGTGTATGAATTTATGTATACATATGTGTATAGACACACATACAAATTTAAAGGCTATTTCCTTTTATAAAGGTTTGTAATGGTAAATAATATTAAAGATATAGTTATCACTGACTTTAACACTGTACCTTAAGATTCATAGTGTCTTTCTATCTGAGCCCATTTTGTATTTCCTCCCTTGTCTACGTTTCTTAAGAACAGTAATAATCTTGCTTTTCTATTTCTATCCTGAAACCTTAGCACAATTCTTTGTCCAAAGTAAGCACAATGCTTTTTTCTCCATTTCATTCATTCATTCTGGTGTAGGAATTATATTTGAAACCGCATGGTCACAAAGCATTCATAAATGTAACGAATTCCTCCAAGAACACTGTGGTCAATGCACATATCCACTTATACACCATTTTCAAACATGTGCATATGCCTACATCTTTTGAAATTGGGATCCGATGGATTGTTGAGTTTTTGTCAGATATATATGTAAATGATTTAAAGCTTTTTGAGATGCAAATCTTTAAGAAGCAAAGCAATAACTTTTAGTTGATTAAAGTTTCCTGAAATATTCTAACACAGGAGCTAAGCAGAGACAATAGGCTTGATTACTCCTTTTTAGATTTTCATTTCATTTTGTCATACCTGATAAGCATTTGTTTTTTTCCATTCTTGATGGTGGGTCCCATGCTATTGATCTTTACAATTCTGCATTTTAAAATGTCAAAATCAATTTCAGAGTCAGAAACTGAATAACAGGAGATAATGCCAAGTGATAACTCCTGGCTAGCTCATCTAAAATGGTTGAACCTTGCAGAGAGGTTATGGGAATCTGGTGACAATAGTAAAATCAAAGTAATCAGTGCAGTTAATATAAAACACAAGATGTGTTATACCTGAAGAGTGTATCAAAATATTCTTTGCACAAGCACCAAGCGGGGAAGTATGTCTTAGCTTGTAAAAATCTGAACAAAGAACTGGAAATGACATTTTTGTTTCTTGTTTTTAGCAATCTGTAGTACTTTACTCATGAATCATTTTCAGAATTCAGTTTAGGAAACGGACTTATTCTAGGACATGACTTCATTTCCAAAGTTCTGATTCTTCTCATTCTTTAAACATCTACTCTTTGTCAATCTTTTACTTATGACTAATATCCTTTTTGAGACTGTTTTATGCCACTGTCTCTGGTCATTTCTCTATTCATTTCAATGGATATCCCTTTTCATCTTTTTCATTTTTTTTCTTATTTAGCAATGAACTGTATATTAGCAATATAATAGTTGGTAACATTCCCAGAGACACAATATGTATTGGGAAGAACTTTAGATTTAGAATAAAAGGATCAATGTTCTTAGATTGGGAGCAAGTCACTAATCTTCCAAAACCTTGCTTTTTCATATGTAAAATATAATAAATATACCTAAAACAATCAATAAGAAAAGCATTTTTAAAATAGCCTTATAAGTAAAAGATGTAATTTTTTTCACCTGCTTTTACATGAATATGTTCTTTGGGGTTTTTTTCACTTTAAAAGCTGCCCACAGGGCAGCTAGGTGGTGCATTGGATAGAGCACTGACCCTGGAGTCAGGAGGATCTGAGTTCAAATTTGACCTCTTAATAATTGCCTAGCTGTGTGATGCTGGGCAAGTCACTTAATCCCATTACCTTAAAGAAATAACATTTTTTAAAAGTTTCCACAGCACAAATTCTCAGTTAATTGCTGAAAAATATTGGCTATTGATCTTTTTTTGGAAGACTTGAAACCATCCAATGACCCTTGATCAATAGAATGGAAAAATTTATATTTCAGGAGGAAAAAAATGCTGTCATTCACTACTAATTATGCATGAGATAGTTAGACAGAATACTAAATGTTTGATTTACTATCTTATTAATGTGATGATATTTTTTTCAAATTCAAATAGTGTGGAATTCTTTATTTGCAACATTTGGCTTTTTGTCTTCTAGGCCTTATTTTCACTAGATGATTTCATTGGCTACTGGATCATTCCTTATTTCAACATTCAAGATCTTCAACAGTATTACTCTGACCATCATTTATAGCCACATTTTATATTATGCTCTCTTAGATACTCAACAGTTCATTTACCTGGATGGCCAGCCTCTGAGGTTTTACAAAACATCATTTTCTATGTTAATGATGCCTTTTTTTTCTACTTCCCATCCATATTTCCATGTGATAAAATCCTGTGCCTCCAGAGAATAAGTAAATGAACAATTAAATAAATGAAGGAATGAATAAATGAAAAGGGTTGTATTAAGTACTTACTGTATGCTGCCAAATACTATGCTTAGTGTTGGAGATACAAATACAAAAGTAAAACACTACTCATCCTTAAAGAGAATACATTCTAATAGGAGATCACACATATGGGTGAGGTATTGAAATGAAGTATTTTCCTGTATGGAAAATAGTAGAAGTATCAAATCCTGATTTCATTCTATATTTCAAGCTACCTTCTAAAAAGAAAGTACTTGAGAATGTCTAGCTCCAAGTTGAAATATAGCATATCTAAAACTGAATGCATTATCATTGTCTCAAAACACTTCCTTCTTCTACACTTCCCTATCTTTATTGATAGCACTAACCCACCTGCAAGTCAACAAAGCATCTTAGTAGTTTTCATTCCTTCTCCCTCACTTCCTATTTTCACTTAGTTTCCAAATATTATCATATCTGTCCCTAATCTCACATGTATTACCATCTTTCCACTTCTCCCACAACTAGGGTTAGGCCCTTCTCACTTTTCATTGATACTATTGCAACAATCCAGTGACTGATCTCCTTGCCTCCAAGCTTAATTCCATTCAATTCATTGTTCACATGGCTGCCAAAATATTCTGTCATTTTAATATATTGGTCTGACCATATCACTCTCCTGCTCAGAAACATTTAATGTTTCCTTCACAACTAATAAAATAAAAACTCTTTATATGGGTTTGATGACCTATGGTAAACCAAACCCAATCTGCCTTTCACATTTTCCTCCATAATTCTTGTTTCCCTTAATCAATCCTATGTTCTAACCCAACAGATCAGTTCTCATACTATGGACCCATATTCCTGGTTGGTTAAAGTCTGTCATATCTTGTGCAGGTCCCAGACCCACCCATTGTTCTTTGTTCATCATCCTGTCATACTGTACTTCCTTCCTACTTTTCCCCTTCTCTTTCAATTGCCTTCAATTATGATAGTTCCTGAAACATAAGTACTAAACATTTTTATTATACAATGATTTATTTTATCAAACATCTAAATGTTCTCTTATTCTTATCTCTTATCCCCTATCTTCATGCATGGAGATGTGAAGAATTTCTCTAAATTCCCTCCTACCTCATTTGTCACTTTTCAAAATCTTTCTCCTCAAGATTATGCTAAGGCATCACGTTTTTATAAAAACCGTTTTAATGCTTCCAACTTGAACTTTTCTAAGGATCTTCAAATTATGTTAGAGTATCATCCCTGCAGCTTTCCTTTGTCTTCCTTTCTACATTAGAACATGGGCACATGTTTCTTTTCCCTCATATTTCCGCTTCACCTTGGGAGTAAGAACTATGCCACTTTTTTATTTTATTTTTTTTGCAAGGTAAATGGGGTTAAATGGCTTGCCCAAGGCCACACAGTTAGGTAATTCTTAAGTGTCTGAGGCCAGATTTGAACTCAGGGACTTCTGACTCCAGGGCTGGTGCTCTATCCACTGTGCCACCTAGCCACCCCTACTCAGTGATTTTTACAATGCCATAATTAATAGCTTATGAAAAAACTTTGTTAGATTATTGAATTGAATGTTCTTTCTTTATTTTTCCATTGAAATATTTGTTTCAATTGCCAGCGTACATAGGTTCTAGAATGGAATGGACTTTAAATGCCTAGATAAAGACCAGTATTCAAATTTTTAAGTGGTCTTGGGGGATGTTTTAGTAGTTACAATGTAGCAATATTGGGGAGGATGGATGTGTTAGATGTCACTGGAAATAGCAATTAGATGGTTATTGTAAAAGTATAGGTACAAGATGATGATCTTACCACAGAATTTGCTATGTGAATGAAAAGAGAAGAAATTGTTGTGAATAGACAATCAATGTAAACTACTATTGATTTCAAATTTATGAGAAGGGAAAAAAAGGAATGTGGAAGAAAACCAAAGTATTTTGATACAAAACACTTTGTTCAACATAAAATATTTGATCTTAGTTTGTAATTACTTTTTCTTAAAGTAAAATAGAAAACCTCAATGTGCCTGATCCAGAGTTGTTATTTAAAAAAAATAAGGGGGCAGCTAGGTGGCACAGTTTATAGAGCACCAACCCTGTAGTCAGGAGTCCCTGAGTTCAAATCGGGCCTCAGACACTTAATAATTACCTAGCTGTGTGGCCTTGGGCAAGCCACTCAACCCCATTTGCCTTGCAAAATAAAATAAAATAATAAAATAAAATAAAATAATAAAATAAAATAAAATAATAAAATAAAATAAAATAATAAAATAAAATAAAATAATAAAATAAAATTGGCAAGCATTGTGTTCTCTTTCAGGAAGGAACATTTCTTTGTGTATGAATTCAAACTATAAAGAACTTGTCTATTGTCAGTTGTCAGCTTCCATCCAGAAATAAAAGAGGTTATGATTTGAATTTTTTCTTCTCTTACTCTTTTTATAGCCATGTTCTAAGTCTATTTTATTAAGTCACAAAAATAAATGAAAATTTCAATATGTCTTTCACATTAGTTATGACATTTCTTTAGACAACTGTTAAAAAGATATCTATGACACTGATTATGAAAATCCTTCTTAGGTCTTCTTTAACTTCAGACAGTAGTCTGATTAGAATATTCCTACCATTTATTCTCTTTATGAAACTTCCACTGAGTGGTGGTAAAAAGCACAAGCAATCTTAGCTCTAAGGAAGGAATCCCTAAACACTGGGGACAAAAGAATGCAGTATTTGCAAGAAAGACTTGCTACAAGAAAATATTTTCTTTCCTTTCTTCTTATTTTTCCCTTTGAGACTAGTTATCTTTATCTTACTCAGGCTGGAAGTTCAATGACTACTGCCAAGCCTGAGCTCTCTGCTGACAAACATTGAGGTTTTGACAGGTTCTATTTTTTACCAAGACCATTTGTTCCTTTTTAAACAGCAAAATACTAATCCCAATACCTGAGGGATTTTGGTCCCATTGGAACTAACATCCCCTATATTCAAGTGATCCTCCAACCTTAGGTTCCCCTGGTAGGAAGTATTTCGAATGTTTGCCATCAAATGCAGTTTCTTAACTAATGAGAAACCACAGCATGGAGTTATTTTTGACTCTTGTTTATTCTTATAAATAGGAAATAGGATTGACTAATGACCAATGATTTTGACAGAAATAATAACTGAAATACAGGCTATGACAACTTTGCCTCAGTGACTGTCAGCAGTTAAATTGCATTCATCTTCCTTGCAAGGACATCAAAGATACTTATTGGACTGTGTCAGTTCTAATTTATAAGGGTACAAGACAGATAGGCTAGAACATCAAAATAACAGTGTCTTTCATCTTTGTTGTAGGTTTTCCCAGTTGGTGATACATTATCTTGAAGAATAAAAGCAGATTAGCTTTTAACATTTATTAAATGTTTTGACTGATTTGACGATTTGCATTGAATAAAGGTGAATATCATGACACCACTTTCTCATTTGTGATTTTTTTTTTGAGAAAGAGGATTTGTCTATCATGTGTCTTCATTCTTGTATGTAGTAAAGAAGTGGAATGTAACAAATCTTGTACTCTGATAATTCTAGAAATACAGTACTCTGATGGAAGCTAGAATAAAGGGTTTGGGAATCAAAAGAAAAAAGTTTGGATCCAACTTCCCTTATACCTGCTACCTGTATTAACCAGTACCACTTATTAAAATTTCTAAGACTAACTTTGCTCATTTACAAAATTATGAGGATATTACTACCCACCCTTGCCCTGCCCCCCCAGGTTTTGAGAAAATCATTTTGAAAACCTTAACATAGTAAATGATGTTAGCTCTCGAGCTTATCCTCCTCTCTGGGGCTTTAGTGTCTTCAGTGTGTTTTCAATGGGCTAGGTACTTTTTCCAATCAGATAGAGAGACTAGTTCTGGGCCTTTTTGTCACCCTATTCGGTCTTAGAAGTCTTGCTGCATGAAGGATTCATTGAACATCAGGAGACCTTCCTTTTCATCTTTTGATTACTTCAGAATTTCATATCATTTTTACCATCTGATCTGCTGTGTTTCCACTCCACAAATATGATGCTTCCAAGATAAGCTCCTATCCAGAAATATCATGATGGAGACTATTTCAGCTTGGATACTCATCACCTTCCCAGTTCCTTCCATTGTCCAACACCTCTGATTTCTTCTGATTGGAGGGCAAAACAAGACAAAAAGATCCTCCCAAAACTTTGTTTGCTTTTAACAGAGAGTTCAGAATTTCCTACCAACTTTTCATTTCCCCCAGCTGCTCTGATTGATCTGAAATTCATGATCATTATATCTGCCACTATCCTTGCTGTATTAGGTACCTTTACTGTATTGTCTCTCTCTCAGCAGACTGAAAATTCCTTGAGGTCAGGAAGTATTTATCTTTTTTTCTTATTTGTCTCTCCAGTACTTAGCACAATGTCTGGCAAATAACAAATGCTTAATGAATTTTTATTGATTATATCTGTTATAATGATGACTGGTCTGTATATAACCTATTTCTATTTGCAATATGCTTTACAAATTAATTTTATCAGTCCAACAACCCTGGAAAGTAAGTATTCTTATTGTCTCCCTTGACAGATGAGGAAGCTGAGAAAAAAAGTCAGTTGACTTGCTCAGAGTCTCATGACTATTACTATTAGTGTTACTCATAACTATAACTATTAAAGCCTGTTTAAGTCCATCAAGTCAATTTGCATTGCCAATAGTTTAGTTTAATCATTTTTTTGTTTTTCCATTTTTTTCCTTAACCCAGACATAGGAACTAAAACAGAGATTTCAGTGATTTCAATAAAATTAACCATTAATTTCATTTATTTCACTCGATTTCCAGATATTAAATGTCTTTGGATACTTGAGCACAAAGTAAATTGTCACTATGTACCAGACACAGGACTTTAAGTCACATTTCTCTGATTTCAAATCTAATCTTACTGCTGTTCCTTCTTCATATAAACTTTGTGAAGGCCCAAACTATTTCCAATAATCTAGAAAATACTTACTGATTAAAAGTAATTAAATGGGACAGCTAGGTGGTGCAGTGGATAAAGCCCCAGCCCTGTTCAGGAGGACCTAAATTCAAATGTAACCTCACATATACACTAAATACTTACTTAACTATATGACCAAAGCAAGTCACTTAACCCCAGTGCCCTACAAAAAAATTTAAAAAGTAAATTGCAACATGAAAAATGGTTTCTATAGTAAAAGCAAATCACGACAATCATATTCAAAGGCTCACACTTGTATTATTAGATGAAAATGATCAGTATTTCAGAGATATGCCATTATAGTATGCCATCAAACTTACAATGAGAAATGATAGTTTGAAGAAATCTACTGCCTAAAAGAAAGTATTTTATGGAGAAGTCAATACTGATTGGAAGACTTTTGAATATATAATATATATATATATATATGTATATTTTTTAAAATGAAAGTATTTTAATTACGCAAGGAGTAGATTGATTACAATAACATCCAATACAGCAACTAATACATTAAAGACAATGGGTTAGTAATACTATAATCAAAGTAGAAGAAAAACATAAAGATAACATCACCAATTCGGGGGAGCACCAACTCTGAACAGTCCGTGGCTGGGGGATCCCAAGTTCTTGTCCATCCTTTCTGTTAAGTCCCAGTTTGGGAAAGAAAGGAAGAAAGAAGGAAAGAGAGAAAGAGAGAGAGCGAGAGAGAGAGAGAGAAAGAAAAGTCCCAGGCAGAATCAATTCCCCATGGGTGAGATTCCCACCAATGCTTGGAGCCTCAGAGTATTTATCAGTGGAGAACAGAGAAGGCTAGATGCTAATTTAGTTGGGAGGGAGTTCCTTTAACAGTAATATGGGAAAAGCCTACAAGTCTAGCAGTTTGCAGACTTCAAGGAAATGCCATAGGGGGCCAGAAGATTTTACTTTGAATAAGGTCAATACTGTGAGAATAGCCAGTTCTCCCCAGTACTACCTGTGTATTCTAAGGAGTGGCTGGCTCCTGGAGTCTTTGGAATTCGGCCAAATCACCTATGGAATGTCGGGGCGGGGGGGATTTGTGAGGAAGGCACATCCTCATACAGGCTCCAGAGAACTTACTTATAAGAAAACTTCATTTTCTTATTCATTTGGCCTTAAGGTCATGAGAAATGTATGAGGATGGGACTATAGGAGTAAACCTATTGTAAATTTGTTTCCTTTTAATATACATATAAAAATTACAAAGGCATAATAATAACAAGAAAATCATTAACAACAATATAGGAATAGCTAAACTGTTAAACTATCTAATAGCAGTTGCTGGTTTAAACAGGAAATCATACCAATGGTGATTAGTAGCAGAAGTTACTAAATGAGAGGCTTCGACTAAATGTCCTGCAACTGTGTGAGTCTGTATTGGATGTTCATTCAAAGTGCGCTGATCAGACTCTAACAGCTTCTTTAGGACATAAGATTGAGTAAGAATAGCAATTAAAGGTTGTAAAGATAAAGAAGTATGGGGAAGAGATAACAATTTGGATACCCAAGTCAAATTTTTAACAACAACATCTGTATCAGGGAAAAAGTAAAAATCATCACCCTGCCAGTGTAAAAAAGAGATGTTAGTAAAACATCCAGAAAAGGGAGGTTTCTGAGAGACAGAAGCTAAATCAGTACTATTATTAGAGGTTAAACAAGTGTGTTGAGAAGATATTTCATATAACATTGAAAAGTTAGAAAGAGGATAGACAGTTAAGTCACAAAGGTTAGAGAAGGCAAGGCTCCATCTGCCTATTCATCATCTCACACAGGATGCCTTTGTTATTGAAAGTACAGTCCTGTAAAGTATAAGTTACATTGTCTTGATCTATATAGTTACTATTTATACATGGTAAAGCAAAATAATCATGTAACACAAAAGGAATCACATGGAATTGACACATCATTTTCCATATATGAACTTGATAATATACTACAGTCCCACTACAACAAAGGGAGGTACACTGAGCTTGTTCAGGCTTGATCTGTTTCCAATAATTTGCCATATAGGGTAATGCTACATCCCAAATGTTGGTATCTCCTTCTTGTAATAACCTTTGAGCATTCTCTTTTTGTATTAAAGTGTACATGTTTTGCAAAGAACATTTGGTCCAATTAAACAGGGCACTTATATTAGCATCAATCCGTATATTAGCTAGAATGCTATCATTAAAAACTTGTAAGAATTGGCCTTGGCATTTTAAAGTATTTTGGTGTGGCAGGATCGTCGTGGGAAACCAATTAGCATTAATTGTCAAAGCTTGAGATACATCCCATCCAGCACCGCGCAGTCTGCTGGCCAAGGTCTCAAGATCTATAGAATTTACTATACCCAAACCTGTTCCTGCCCTGCCAAGTAGGGTGTCATACCAGGCTCTTTTAAATCTAGTACAAGGCAATAAAGGTGGAAAGGACACATTATAATGAAGTACAATTTTGTGCTGAGCAATAGAGGCATTAATACATGATTTTGGGACACGAACAACAGATAGAGGATGATCGGTGGGTAGTGTTTTGGGCAATAATAATGAATAATGTACTGAAATATTGCGATTGGTTATTACAGAAGCATTGACACAAAACAAATATTGATTATTAAGGGGAATAGTTATACTAAGGGTGGAGTTATTTATATTCCATGTAGTACAATTTTCAGTTAATCTTTGTCTTATTACTTTATCCCGTAATGTTGGGAGTGTAAAGTGGAGAGGAGTGATACAACATGAGATATTAACCAATGAAGAGATAAGAATAGTTATAGGAGAAGCTCCTGTTAGGAGGGCAGACATAGGTAATGGGGTTCTATAAAATTTAGCATCAGTAGTAGACTAATTAGCAATAGTCCAATTAGCAATATTACATTCGCTGTATGCAGGACAGATGAAATCTCCTTGTTGTCTAGATTTAGTGGCGTATTTCCATGTCAACCGGATCTGGATTCCTGAATTTGCTAGTTGAGCTCCCGGAGTCTAAGTCTGTGCTTCAGTATAAAGCCAGAAGCCTATGAGACACTGTAAGATGCAAGAGCGCCAAGATGACCTGCAGTAATGTGAATCCATTTTCCCAGCGTCAAATCGTCCCTATTCTCCAGGGGCATCATTTGCAGGAATTTTTCTTCTTCTTTTAAGAGTTCATCAGCTTGGGCATTATACTCATGTTCCAGAGTGTCCACACACTGGCATGAGTATCAATTTGGGGGAGCACCAACTCTGAAACGTCTGTGGCTGGGGGGATCCCAAGTTCTTGTCCAGCATTTCTGTTAAGTCCCGGTTTGGGAAAGAAAAGAAGAAAGAAGGAGAGAGAGAGAGAGAGAGAGAGAGAGAGAGAGAGAGAGAGAGAGAGAGAGAGAGAGAGAGGTCCCAGGCAATTCTCCATGGGTGAGATTCCCCTTGAATATATATTTTTAATAAATGTAAACAGAATCAAAAAAATACATTAGGACTCTTTAAATTTTTATTCATTTTAATAAGTATTTACTGGATGTCTAAAACTGTATTACATATAAAGACAGTTCAGGCATTTGGGGAATTTATGGAATAAGTCATACACAGTAAGTATATTAAAGAATGAACTAGCATAGGTCTTTTCTAAATAGAGGGAGTGTGGACTACCATGCTCTTCTTTTGGAGTAGAGTTCTTAACCTGGGAACTGTGAATGCAATTTTTAATATTTCAGTAACTATTTCATTATGATTAGCTTATTTTTAATCTTAGGTATTTTATTGCATGCATATGAAAATATTATTCTTCCTTTGTCTTTCTCAGTTAAAAATTCCATCATATATTTGGATCATCTAGTGATTATTTGAAAGATAGGAGATAATAGTGACTTGAGTTGTACATATATTCTTATATACATTTAGCAGGATAATATCTCTACATGATTTTTAGGTTATGTAATATGCTATGTAGCTAGATAATAGAAGTGTTTACAGAAGATGATCTGACATTATCATAAAGGTGTTATTATTTATCTCCTCCTCCTCTTGCCCCTCAGAGGAAATAAGTCATTTTAAGGAGCAATGTCATGTTCATCAAACCTTCTTTCCAACACTATAATGAAGTTAACTGAGTATATACATACATACATACACACACACACACACACACACACACACACACACATATATATATATATATTACTATAGTAAATTCTGAAATTTGCTAACACTGATGGGATAGTTGATGGAGGAATTTAAAGTCATTTATTTCAAGTTTTAATCTGGCATAGAGGGCAAACAATATCACATATTTAGAAATGTAGTTTGTATCTGGACAAGATCTGATTTCCTATTTTTTTTTTACTTTAATAGACAGCACCAAAAGAATATTGACCAATTTAATAAGTAAATCTTTTGAGAACTTATGTCCATTTTTGCTATACTGTCCCACTAAACTCTCCTTCACCTTTATGTCTGTATTATAAAAAATTTCCTTTGTACACACCCTACTTTTCCATCAAACTTACAAGATATTTTCCTCATCTTCTCTTGTATTTTTCATCCTTTGTACATTTAGTCCATTTATCATGCAACTTCCAGTCAAAGTCTTCTTTCTTCAATGTCCAGTTTAAGTGGAACCTCTTCCAAGAAGCATTCCTTGATTTTTCCATCTATCAGGGATCCTTCTTCTCTACTCATATTTTCCTATAACAATCTCTCTACATCACACTTTTGCCCTAGCAAATTTAATGAAATTACAAAAGAAAAAGTTCCAGAACCTGAACCATTTTGTAAATGATAAGTTAAGAACATGTTTTCACCATCCCTGGGTGGTTGTAAAGTCTGATTACAATTCTAAATAAAAAATGTGCTCTCTAATGGAAAAATACTACTATGCTTAGGTAAAATATCAATGGTTTTCCATAAAAGAAGTATTTTCTTATAGAGATTATTTCTGTTTCCTTGACTATTTGTCATTGATACCCTTGTATCTGTCAGATCATTTTTCTTGCCAAAATAAAAATGGTCCATCATTTCTTCATCAATAAAGTCTGTATTTGCTATACTTTCTCCACATTCAAGTAAAAGATATATCAATCAATATTTTCTTCCTTAATACATACCCTTTAATCATGACAGTCCCAAAGCAAATATTAAGGGAGACTATATTTCTTCCTAAGATTTATTAGTTTATCTTTCACAGACCAGGGTTACTTTGATTAGTTTTGTGCAGATGAAGATTAAATAACAAGAAGATTTGTTCAAATACTTTTATGAATCTAATCCTTACTTACAAAATGTAGACCAACTATGCATTATTTATATGTTAATGGTCAGGGTCATGCAGTGAAAGCCATTGCTGAAGATTTGCTTTCTCACTCTTTTTTAAAGATCTTAAATAATTCAGTTGCCTCTAAAGAGAAATTGGATGAGTTGTTGGGCAAATATCAAAGCAATCTAAATCTACTGTGTGTAGAAGACATATTGTGCAATGACACAAGCAGAGTTATTATTTGGGGAACATTTGTGCTTGTGCGGCAAAGTTTGATAGACCACTGACTGTGAAATGAGATGTCTTCCACTTACGAAGTTCCCCCTCCTTTCATTTTTGGTACATTTATAGTGTCTACTTTTAGACTCTAAATATACAATATTGCTTAACTTACCTCTATTCCATACATGTGTGAATTAAAGAAACCAAATACTTTGAAAACCATATGAATTAAGAATCAAGAATAGAAGGAGATTCATGGTATCTGCCTAGTAAACTTAACCTATTAAAAACATGCAATATGACAGTAACTTATCAAAACAGAGGTATACTGCAGTATATTGACCAAAGCTATTCATTCCTCTGAGGCAGAGACTTGATTGCAGAACTACTCAGCAAAATAAAACAAATTACAGTGCTTATTTTTCAGTATTCCTACAGATCTAACCACTGGAAAGATTATTTTTGAAATAACTTTTTTAAAAAGATGAGGAAAAAGTGGTTTTCTTGACCTTGGATTAAGAAGGGCCTGGGTTTTTTCATATATTGTGTGATAATAATAATAATGATGATGATGATGATGATGATGATGATGATGATGATGATAATTTTAAACTCCCTGTGGTCCAAGTTAATTGTCTTGGTATCTTGAGTTTTCAGGAACAATTCCAGATATTGGCAAAATTGTGGATCAGATAAAAAATAAAATAAATCAAATGAAGTGTTGCAAATCAATTATTTTAAAAGTAATAATTTAATGAATTAAACAGCATTAATCATTTTATTAATCATAATTCAGAGAATCAAAAGCACAATTAGAAGATGAATGAAGCCAAGCTATCTTGGGTTCATCTTTAAAACAGAGATCCCTGATTGGAATCCACAAATGGGAGAGTGATGATATGGTAGAAGAAATGTCCAGGATGAGAAAATAACTGTGTCATGATGATAAAGTCCATAGTTTCAGAAGCATGTGTAAAAACATGGGAATGAATTTGGGTCTTTTCTCAAAATGGAATGCTTTAGAATTCATTCAGAAAATAGAAGGGGACCAATATGGAAGAGGGCTATTCCAAGTTGAGAGGGTGCTACACAAGGATGGAAGTTCTAGGGTTAGAAGGCAACTGAATCATCATGGCAAAGTAGAAGTCAGAAGCAAGGCTGGGAAAGCAGTATTTTTTTAAATTTTATTTATTTTGAATTTTATAATTTTTCCCCCCTAATCTTGCTTCTCTCCCCCACCCCTTACAGAAGGCAGTCTGTTAGTCTTTAAATTGTTTACATGGTATACATTGATCTAAGCTGAATGTGATGAGAGAGAAATCATATCCTTAAGGGAAAAAAATAAAGTATAAGAGACAGCAAAATTACATAACAAGATATTTTTTTTAATTAAAGGTAATATATTATCTTTGATCTTTGTTCAAGTTCCACAATTCTTTTTCTGGATATAGATGGTATTCTTTATGGCAGTTATCCCATAATTGTGCCTGATTGTTGTCCTGATGGAATAAGCAAGTCCATCAAGTTTGATCATCATCCCCATGTTGCTGTTAGTGTATACAATGGTTTTCTGTTTCTGTTCATCTCACTCAGCATCAGTTCATGCAAATCCCCCCGGGCTTCCCTGAATTCCCATCCCTCCCGGTTTCTAATAGAAAAATAGTGTACCATGACATACATATACCACAGATTGTTAAGTCATTCCCCAACTGAAGGACATTCACATAATTTCCAATTCTTTGCTACCACAAACAGAGCTGCTATGAATATTTTTGTACAAGTGATGTTTTTTTACCCTTTTTCATAATCTCTTCAGGGTATAGACCCAGTAGCGGTATTGCTAGATCAAAGGGTATGCACATTTTTGTTGCCCTTTGGGTATAATTTCAAATTTCTATCCAGAAAGGTTGGATGAGTCCAAAGTTCCACCAGCAAATGTCCTAGATTTCCCACATCCATTCCAGCATTGATCATTGTCCTTTCTAGTCATATTGGCCAGTCTGAGTGGTGTGAAGTGGTACTTCAGAGATGCTTTAATTTGCATTTCTGGGAGAGCAGTATTAAATGTATGAGACTGAATTTCAACTCTGTTCCTCCTGACTCCAGGACCAGTGTTCTATCCACTGTAACCATCTAGCTCCAATTTAAGCTTAAGTCTTAAAGGAAATAATGGAATTCAGGAGAAAGAGATGAGAAATGATAGTATTCTAGACAAGAATGGATCTATGTTCTAGTAGCTACAAGCAGAGCAGGATTAGGATGCTGTCCAAAACAAAATTTAACATCCTTATATAAAATATATCCTAAATCAAATCTTTAAAAATTCTAATATGTTTTAAAATTAATTTTAGAAAATTATAATTATTATAAATAATTATGTAACTACTGAGTAAAATTTCATGTTTATTAGTGTTGGATACCAGTCAATATACTCTATATAGTAGATGGTTTTTGAGAAGTTTCTTTTCTGTTTTTTATTTTCCATTCAAGATTTTTAAAAAGCTGTGCCAGGAATCATCTTTACAACAACAGCAAAAAGCAGCTATTGCCTCTTGCATAGACACACAAACACACACACACACACACACACACACACACACACACACACAAACACAAATCTATGACATTAATCCAGAAACACAGTCCCCTCCAATAGGTATCAGTGGAAATGTGAATTTATTCATCATGTCAACTTGATTCATTAAGAACTTTCTAGATTATCAGAGATTGTAGTAAGTTTTATCTGCTGATGCATTTTAAAATTGCTAAATGAGTTTTAAAAGGTCATTTCTATGCAAAGAAGTGATATGGCTCAGTGAAGCATTATTCAGGGATAACAAAATAAAAAAGCATTACTTTTATAACCATAGGAAATCTGACAAAGCTAAGCTGTCATGAGTTAATTGATACTTTAATGTAATGAAAGAAAATGTCCATAAATCTATTCTTCTGAAGCCCTTATAATAGAAATGACCTTAGAATTAAAATTCATAAGTATAATTATAACTTGGAAAATTAAAGTTTAGTTCTAAATGTACTTTCCTCAGATTGAGGGTCAAGATGGGTTAGAATTCCTGTTTATTGCTTTTCAAGGCTATAGTTTTTTTTTCCTAAGCTTTCTGAAATTTAAAAAGGATTGTAAATAATAAAGGTTATAATATGCATTCAAAAATATGGAATGTTTTAAATTCAGAAGCATGTGGATTATAGAATTAATTTCTTTTCTTTTCACTGCTTATAAATATAATGTTGTTACAGCAATCCATAAGTTTTTTCTTCCAAATGAGGAATATAGCAATTACTTTACAATATTAATAAAAAATATAAAACAACTCTAATGCTTATTTGATTGTGTGACCATATAGACTTCCATAAACTAAAGGAGGTAGGTAGTGTATTAGAAGATCACATCCTAAACTTATAATATTTAATATCTATATATAGAACAGGAAAGGTAAGAGAAGACAACAAAGAAAGAATTATATAAATTTATTGCTTCTAATTATTTTTCTTCTGAGACCTTAATAATGAACAGATAGAGATTACAATATACAAAGGAGAAAAAGAAGTTTGAATAAGAAGTGGATTTTTAGATTTCCATTGAAATTCAACCTCCTATTGAGCAAGTACCACTTTTTTGTTTGCATCCCCAGATTGAGTAAACTGCCTGGCTCATTGTAGGTACTTAATTAATATCTATTGGTTGCTATCCAATACTTCTTGAATTATTTAATTAAAGGATCCTCTGCAATTTATAGTTTATTTGCCTGAATTATTTAATTAAAGGATCCTCTTTGCAATTTATAGTTTATTACCAACTAATAACAAGTTCAAAGAAATGGAAAGAGTGAATCACTGAACCTAGCATCCAGGAAAGAGGAGGTCAGGGGAATCAAGTAGATTTTTATCATGCAAATCAATTTTATTTCTTAGTGTTCTTGTGTCTTGTACACTTGCTTCTGCTATAAAAATGAAGCTAAGTTCATCAATGAGACAGTGGGTTTCACATCCAAAGAAGCAGGAGGCAGCATGTGGGAATCATAAGATCACTGATTTAGCAAAGAAAACTTATAGATCACCATAACCTCCTTCCACATTTTACAAATTAAGACCCTGAGGTCCATAGAGGATAAGTGACTTGCTCAAGATTACAGAAGATGATAGATCTGGAACTTCAACTCTGGTCCTCTAACTTCAGTCCCAACATTTTCATGTTTCCCTCTCTGTCAAAAAACAGCATTAAATCAGAGTAGACAAAGCTCTTTAAATATTTTTTCCTTGTGCTTCTTGTTCTTTCTGCCAAATAATTTAAACATCACTCTAAATGACACCATAAAGGTTAGGGTACAAGGGAAATAGGGGTAAATACCTGGAGGTAGATGATAAGGTAAATGTTGTCTAAAAGAACTACCAAAAAGAAAGGAAAAATGTAGTATGTTTTTACAGAAATGTTGATCATTTTAATTAAATGACTTGAATAATAATAGCAAAGTTATCAAATTTTCAGATAATAAAATCTTTGAGATGCCTGTAAATTAGGATGGTCTAATCTCAGCTCTCACTTGCACTGTTGAGACCAAAGCATGGATATTATGCCCCCCACAACCTTAGGATTAACTATTCATATTATTCATAAGTTCCCATCAACATGATTTCCACCAGGATTATCAGTAGATTTATAGAAAGAATATTTATTTAGGTAGTAAGAGTAACTATCCCTCCAAAAAAGTCTAGCACATTTGCTTTAGAAATAAAAGAAGAAAAAAGAATTTGAAGGAATTAAAGTTGGCAAGGTGGAAGCAAAACTCTCTGCAGATGATATAATATGATGATGTATTTAGAGAAGCCTCAAAATCAACTAAACAATTACTCAAAACAATAAGGAACATCAGCAGAGTAGCAGTATATAAAATAAACCCATATTATACTTAATATTTCTATATATGAACCACAACACCCAGGAATAAGAGATAGAAAAAGAAACCCCATTTAAAGTAATTTCAGACAACATAAAATACTTCAGAATCTAGCTCCCAAGACAAACTCAGAGACTAAAAGGAGACAATTACAAAGTACTTTTCACATACATAAAGTCAGATCTAAATAATTGAAAAAGAACATCAATTGTTCACGGTTAAGTTGAGCAAAATTAATAAAAATGACAATTCTACCCAAAGAAAATTATTTATCCAGTGCCACACCAATTGAACTACCAAAAAACTATTTTATAGAACTAAAAAAAATGATAACAAAATGCATCTGGAGCAACAAAAAGTCAAGAATATAAAAAAGTAATTTGGGAAAAAGTGCAAAGAAAAGTGGCCTAGTTAACTAGATCTATAACTATACTATAAAGTGGCAGTAATCAAAACTGCCTGGTGTTGGTTAAGAAATAGAGTAATGGACCAGTGGATTGGAATAGATTCAAAGCAAACATTTGTAAATGCCTATAGTAGTCTATTGCTTGACAAACTCAAAGACATTAACTTCTGGGATAAGAACTCACTATTTGACAATAACTGCTAAGAAAACTGGAAAACAATATGGGAAAAGACTGGCATAGATCCACAACTCATACCCTCAAAATAAAGTCAAAATGGGTATGGGATTTAAACATAAAGGGTTATATCATAGACCAATTAAGAGATCAAGAAATACTCTGTTGAATTTTGAAAAGGAGAGAAATATATCATCAAAAGAAATAGAACATTATAAATTGAAAAATGGATGATTTTGGCTATATTAAATTAAAAAAGGTTTTGCACTAATAAAACTAATGCAGGAGCAGCTGGGGAGGTACAGTGGATAGAGTATCGGCCTGAAGTCAGGAGGATCTGAGTTCAAATCCAGTCTCAGGCACTTAATAATTGCTTAGTTGTGGGACTGTGGGCAGGTCACTTAACCCCACTACCCAAAATAAATTTAAAAAATTAAAAACAAATAAAATCAGTGTATCCAATTTTAGAAGAAAATCAGAAAGCTAGGAAACAATTTTCACAACTAATAAGTATGATAAAGATCTTATTTCTATACTGTATAGAAAACTGAATTAAATTTAAAAGATTACAAGTCACTCTCCAATTGATAAATGGTTAAAGGATATGAACAATTTTCAGATGAAGAAATTAAAGCTGTATGTAATCATGAAAAAGTGCTCCAAATAATTTTTGATTAGAGAAATGGAAATTAAAATAACTATGAGCTACCACCTCACACCTATGAGAATAGTTAAGGTAACAAAACAGGAAAATTGTCTATATTGGAGATGATGTGAGAAAACTGGGATATTAATTTGCTGTAGGTAGAGTTTTGAACTGATTCAGCTATTCTGGACAGTAGTCTAGAACTATGCCCCCAAAGCAAAAAAAAAAAAATGACCCAACAATTCCAATATTAGACTTGTATCTAGGAAAAGCTCATAAGGATAGGAAAAGTACCTCATGTTCAAAAATATTTATAGCTTTTTTGTAGTGGCAAAGAACTAGAAATTGAGAGGATGCCCATCAATTGAGGAATGGTTGAACTAGTTATAAAATATGAATGCTATGGAATATTACTTTTTTATCAGAAACCTTGAATGATCAATCATGAGAGAAGCATGGAAAGAATTACATGAACTGATCCAGAGGGAAGGCAGCAGAACCAACAGAACATTGTACATATTAACAACAACATTATGAGTTGATCAACTAATGATGGATGCAGCTCCTCTCAACAGCTCAGAGATCAAGGACAGCCCTGAGAAAATTCTTATGGACAATGTTATCTACATCTAGAAGGGGAAAAAAGCAAAAGAACAAAATTACAGAATCTGAATATGTAGTATGTTTATGTTTTCAAAATTTCTCTTATAATTTTCTTTCCTATCTTATTATTTTCTTTCATTTCCCTTAGTTCTAATTTCTCTTACACAAAATGACTAATATGTAAATATGCTAAACAACAAATGTACATGAGATAAGAATTAGTTGTTGTATTTTTTTACCAGACTGTTCACCATCAATGGGAGGGGGCAGGGAAGGGAGAACAATAGAAAAATATATAACATAAATTTGCAAATGGATGAATATTGAAAAATTCCCAAAGCATGTACTAGGAAAAATAAAATGTTAATTTAAAAAAATCTGACACCTTTTTTTCCAAAAAATCATATAGAATCCAGGGGGAAATGTACCAAAAAAGTAATACAGTTCCTGAAAGTCATATGCTGAAATTCTCAAAATGTTATTTTTTGCTCAGGTTTATATATAACCCTGAAACTATCGAATCTGTCTCTGTTCCTGATGGTAATAAAGACATTACTATCAAATGAACCAGGAATGGGAATAAAGTAAATAAAAGTCACTGCTCAAAAAAAGGTTGAGGTAGAGACTGTATTATTTGCTCCTCCACCCAAGCAGTTTCCTCTTAATGAGTTGGACTGAAATGCTGTCTTCCAGTTTCCTGAATTTCTTGAATTCCTAATTCTAATTAGGTTTAAGAAGATATGATTTAATCCCTCAAGAAATCTGAATAAACTTCTTGTCTCACTTAGAGTGGTGTTCAGGACTTGTCAAGCTTAGGGGAAAATATTTTATTTTATTCATATTTTTATTTTCATCTAATAAATGTATTAGAGCACTGTTGAGTGGGGTGAAATCATCACCCTGAGTGATAAGTAATGGATCACAGGGTCAAAATATCTCAACAGTGAAACTTATTGAATCATATTAAATCTAATAGGCTTAAATATAAAGTTCAGCACTTACATTCTAAAAATCATATTCATAAGTACCAAATGTGTAAGATAACAGTTTATATGAAAATGATAGGAGATTTCAAGGAACTCAAATATAAAATGAGTCAAAAGACAAAAGCCAAAAAACAACAAATTAGATATTTGACATTATTCTAAGCAACATTTAGAAAGAGTCATATTATCTAGGACTATGGAAGTGATAGTGTTCTACCACTATGCTCTTCCCTGTTGCACCCAGGGTCATACCCAGTTGCTCTGATCCATATCTGCCACTAGACTGACATGGTTCTGGAGGAGAAAGAAAAGCTGGTAACTTTACAAAGCACCCTTTACTTAAATCCAACTCACTTACTTGTCATGTCATCACTTCTCCGATGTCATGGTCTTCTTTGAGAATGAAAGACAAACAAGAAGTCTTCCCTGTTCATATCACATTGTATTCATCTCCAGGTATTACAATTTAGGAAGAATATAATGTTTGTCCTTTATTGAAGAAGGGTGTCCCATCAGGGAGGTGATGGCATGACAAGCATGTGAATTGCATTTGAGTGAGGGGGTGTTTTGCTCTGTCATCAGCCTCCTTTTCATCTCTAGAGTCATCTGGATCCAATGGTCAGATAAGAATGAGGACAACTGGAGATAAAGTGTCAAGTATCTGAGGTTGAATTCAAACTCCCTTCCTTCTGACTCCAAGGCAAGTGCTCTATTCACTATAGCTGCCCTAGGAAGGACATGAATAAGACAGAGTTTGCCAATAAGAATGCAACCAGAATGGTGAAGGGTCTCAAAATCATGCCATAGAAGGATTGGTAGAAAGACCAAGGGAATAGCTAATTGGAAGAAGAGAAAACCTACAGTGAAATGTTCTATATTCAAGTTTTTCAACAGCTTGTTATGTAAGAAGAATGATACTTGTTCTGTAGGAACTCATAAAACAGACCTGAAAGCAAGGGTTGGAAATTACATAGAGGCAAGTTTCATCTTAAGAGTATAAAAAAAATGCTAATAGATAGGGCTGATCAAAGTGGAATGAATTGCCTCTCTCCCTTATTGGAGATTTTTAAAATAAATCAAGATCATGTTTGGAAATGTTATAGAAAGCATTCTTGGTTAGGTTTAAATACAAAGCTCCTGCACAATCTTCCATTTTCTTATTTCAAGAAGTTTTATGAATAGGAAGAAGTCAATGCAAATCAAGTAAAGGAAAGAAGGAATTATATAATTTATTAGGGGAGGGTTATTTTCTTTTTTGTGAGCTCTGACCTTAATAATAATCAACAAAAATGAACTTTTAATTATATAAAAGAAAACAAAATACTTGTGTGAGGCACTGTGAACACTATTCACAGTTTTTTGAAAGTACATTTTATATTATGCACAATTTAATAAAGTAGTGACCTCTGTCTTACTTGTGTCTCTTTTTCATTGTTTCTTCTGTGCATATTTAAGAAATTATTGATGATTGTTTTTCAGACCTTTTACTACCCACTAACTTACTGCCTCTATTACTCTTCCCACATAGAAATTCTTCAAAGTAAAGGATATAAGCAAACAATAGATCCACACATTTATCAGTTTTTTTTTTAAATATGCATTTCTTGACCAATTCCTTCTTTCTGTGAAGTGACAGGTAGGATTTATTATCATTCTTCTGAAGTTACTATTATTTGCTGATTAGTCAGAATTCTATGCAATTCTATAGTTAATTTTCCCTATTTTTATTTTAAGTATGTGAATTACTTTGTACACCTTTCTCATTACATTCTTTGTCAGTTCTTATGTGATTCTGTTTCTCAGAATCTGCCGTATTTATTATGACAAAATAGCATTCAATTGTATTCAAACTCAATTTCTTTAGCCATGACATGTTCATCCACCTTTGGTATAAACTTTCACCAGTTCTCACCTGTGGCTCCCAGAAGTTGTAGCAGATACAGTGGCCACACTAGCTGTTCTGACATTTGCCCTGTCTTTGGACTTTGATGATTCAGGAAGAAAAAGTGAGGCTGATGATTTTGTTCAACTCTGTCTCAACCACACTTCAATTTGATTCACAGAAAATTTACAGGTCATCCATCATCTCATGATGTCATTGGTTCTTTGAAAATAAAGTACAAAGAGCAACAATAATTCTATCCTATCATTTGAGGATTACTCCCCACATCCTAAAATAATAGGAAACAACTGAAATAATTTTTATCCTAATAATCTGTCTGCTAATTGATATTGGTTTACTTTTGCCCCAGGAAGATTCAAATGATAGTAAGGCCATTAAGAAGGAAGGCACACCTAGGTTAAAAAGGCTCTGCCAGAGGCAGCTAGGTGGCACATTGGATAGAGCACCAGCCCAGGGGTCAGGAGGACCTGAGTTCAAATCTGTCCTCAGACACTTGGACAAGTCACTTAACCCCATTGTCTTAAATAAATAATTCTTTAAAAGGCTCTGCTGGGGTGGCTAGGTGGTGCCTGGGGAGGCTAGGTGGTGCAGTGAATAGGGAGTGAGGGGGTGACTAGGTGGCTCAGTAAATAGAGCACAGACCCTGGAGTCAGGAGTATCTGGGTTCAAATCCGGTCTCAGACACTTAATAATTACCTAGCTGCATGGCCTTGGGCAAGCCACTTAACCCCTTTACCTTGCAAAAACCTTAAAAAAATCTCTGCCAGTCCTCACCTGAAGTCTTTAATAACAAATTGATCATACTCAAATTGTTGACTACTGTGGAGGCCAATTTGACCCATTTTGTTTATTATATGTGTCACTGTTAATAAACTGTAATTTTATCCTGAGAAAATCATGCCTCAGTTTGCCTAAATGTCATTTCACTTGTCACAAGATAAAGAAACAAACCCAGGCTCATAAATCCATGGTGATGCAGAACTAAAATCCAAACCCAGCTCCTTTCTATCCAAATTCAGCAGAACCCATTCTCTGGGAAACTAACTCCCTGAGAGTATAAATGACTTGCCCAAATTTTTCTTCCAAATCAATTTACAGAACGATTAAACCAATTTATAGCTCCCCAATAATTTATTAATGGCCTGGCTGTACAAAAATCACTCTAATAATTATTGTTATCTTTGTGAATTAGCATTTAATAAATGTTTGACAATGATTTAAAAAATCAGATGAATGTAAAAGAGAATCAAAAAAGTAATTTAATTTATTAATTTTTTTGAATTGAAGCATTTTCTCATATGTTTGCTAATACTTTTTATTTCTTCATTTGAAAATTTATTTATTAAGGAACAGCTCTTGTTCTTATGTATTTCTTTTGTTTTTTTGTTTTTTTTTTTTTTTTAGATCTTGAGTATAGTACCTTTAGGGAAATTAGCTGCAAAGATTTTTTTCTCCAGTTGTTTTCCTTTTATTTGAGCTGTATTTATTCTCAACTCTAGAATTTAAAACTATAGAGATATTTAGTAAAAATGTAGTTTCATTTTTAGATTGCAGGTTCAAAACTAGAAGGATGTAATAAAGGGCCATGGAAAGATAAACTAAAAATTAATTAGAAAAAAAATAGAAGGAACATTTTGGGATCATCTATTTCAATTCCCTCATTTTATAAATGAGTAAACTGAGGTCCAGAGATCATAATTCCAGAGATCTATTGATGTATGGATCCAGAATTCAAACTCATGTCTTATAAGTACCAATCTAGCAGGACTTCTTTCACTGAAGCATGCGACCTCCTTCTCTTTCATTTTATAGATTAGAAAACAGAATCTCTGAAAGGTTAATAGTTTGTTCAAGACCACAAAGTTACTGAATAGCTAAGGCAGGATTTGAACTAACATTCTTTAACTCCAAGTCATCATATTAATCAACTCCAACTCTGGTATTTATGCAGATAATTAGTTAGATAGCAAGTTAGGTGAATAAACAAATAAATACAAATATACATCTATAGATAAACATATATACAAATATGTATGTATATTGGTATGTGTGTAGCTAGAGAGAGATACATACATACTCACACATACACACACAAACACACACACACACACACACACACACACACACACCTCTATATAGTGATCTGGGAAACAGTTAACTCTGAAACCCATTTCATATTTCAGAAATCCAATTCTTTCTAGGAATAAGAAATTGGGATGGATATACAAAATTGACCAAATTGGCAAGCACATCATGTACTTTTTGCATTTGCAAGTATCTTTTCCAGGTGAACTCCAATGAGCAAGGGCAAGGGAAGGCAATTATTATTATAAAAATACTTTTATTAAGCATACTCCTATGCATAGTGCTCTGAAGGAATTTCAGAAAAGTAAAGGACCTTCTGACTCATACCTTCCTACCCTAGCTTCACAGACCACCCTCCATCCTTCTAAGGAAGTTTTCTATCTCCTTGAAGAAATAACTTTAGAGCTATGATTCCACTTCTATATTAATTTCAATAGTCTTATTTGGTGAAAATGTGGGTTTTAATGAAATATATATATATATATATATATATATGTATGTATTTGCAAGCCATCTATTTGATCTTTCTAGATTAATATGAAGACTGTGATAGAAAATTTTGTGTTTTAAATAGATGAAACAAAAAGAGAGTTGCCACACTTACAAATCACTTTGATCACATGCTACTTTATGAATGTGGTAGATCACTGCCTCGGACATACTTGCTTTGTTCCTGCCTTTTGCTTCTAAGTTGGGATCATCACTGTTTCTCCTTACGTGATTAGGATTTTAACTCTGGGGAAAAACCTCAGGAATAAATGTCTGCTTGCAAAAAGAATAGCAACAATTTACTTGTGTTCTTTCATTCGAATGCATAATACACATTTAGCAAATAGCATTATTTGTAGCATTCACTGTTCACACAAATGCATTCTATGTGGCAGCAATTTTTATCCCATGGGATATTTCTTTTGGTATATATTTCCTTTATTCTTACTTGCCTTCCCTTAATTTTTAATTTTAAAAATAAGTTATATAATTGCCTTTTGGTTTTATATTTATAGATATTTCGATTTAAAGACCTTCACTCCTAAATCAACAATAACAAATGGAATTAATTAAGCAAAACCAGCAGACACAATGACTATCTGTCAATGTAGTCTACCTCCATAGCCTTCCAACTACCTCTATCCAGAGGGGCTTTCTCTTAATCTCTTAGAACATCTAGGGGGCAAAAAGAATCAATTCTGTTTCTTTTGTCTCTAGCAAGGAACACCAGATATTCTTCAGCTTCAGTCTTTAGTGCGTGACAACTAGATTTGATGTTTACCTTCAATTCTGCCCTCAACTCATGGCATGAATAGGACCATTACTTCTGTCCAAAGGATGGATTTTCTTTCATGGCATCTATTTGGTCTGACATTTAGGGCAATTTGAATACACTTCTGTCGTGAAAGTTATGATTTTTGTATTTAGGCTTCCTCTGAAATTATATACTAGGTTTGACTTGTCTTCCATTAAAACAATTTAGTATCCCACCACGTACAAAGTGCTTTAAGTCAAAGTTTCAGCCAACAGGATAATAGTATGTGAATCAAATCCCCTCCCCCATCCATTCTAGCTTTACAAAAAAGACCCACAGTACTTAATGTTTATTTTCTCTTTCCCATGTACATTTTCACATATACTATTAATGACCCTTTCCAGATATAAGCATTTTCTGAAACCTTTAACAATTTTTTAAAAAAATAAAAATAAAAATGGTCATATAAGAGCAATGTGGTTCTGATAATACATAAAGGTACTTCAAACTCTCCTCTACCTCTGAAATCATCTCCTATAAACAAAAAAATATGAGGAGGTAAAACTGAAATGGTGTTACATTTATTTCCTACATTTACATGCTATGTATCTCCATTTTCTTTCTATGCTTTAAGATGTTTTGAGAGGAAAGGAACAATTTCCTATGAGAAAATATAGTTCACTTAAATTTCAAAAGTTTTAAAATGAAATTTCCTCCTTTATAGTCACACTAAATTAATGAAGTTTTTTAAATATAAGAGAATATTTTTATTGCAAGGGAGAAAAAGGGAGGAACAAGCCAGTCCAGTAGTAGTTATCTACTAAGTTAAATGAGAGAGCTACTCCAAGGCATTTTTCTTTGAACAAATATTCTTTGATATGGGAAATTACCCCCTTCTCCTCATAAAAATCCCTGACGCATACTGTGCTTTTTTCTCCTATAAAGTTATATCAGTATATGTGAGCTCCCCCCAAAATTGAGTTAATGTAATTCTTCATAATCAAAAGCAAGTTTGCAGAAAAATACCATCTGAGATGACAGCACAGCGGAACCAATCCCACAGGGTCCTGTCCTTGAGACATCCTTGAAATCAGGTCTAGAGTAAAGTTATATACAACTGATAATGCATCTTAAATAGGTGTTTTTAACCACTGTTAAAAAAGGTTTTCTAATTAGTCCATAAGATTAAAACCAAGGGATCTTTGACCCTTTTTTTCTCCTATTTCCTTTATTTTTTTCACTCTCTCCCTTTCCTTCTTCCATTATTCTCCTTCTGCTACCCTTTCTCTCCTCCATAGCTTAGTGAACCTGGATAAATACTTAAACCTCAGCTTCATTTCTGTTTTGGAAATCATAATTAACACCTCCTGTGGAGAGTTATTGTGATGACATAATGTAGTTAAAGAATTTTGCAAATCTCAATTTCATACGTAAATGTCATCTATTATCACTCTTTTTGTTTTCCCTCATTCTCATTTTCTTTGATGTTATAGCAATTAGCAATTAAGATTTAGAACAGTTGTGATAGGTCCTGTTTTCATCCTCTCTCCTAGTGCTTTAGAAGCATAGGACAGGAGGACAAAATTAGTAAGGAGAATGGCAAAACTATGGCCCCTTTCAAGACCTTACCCCATTAATATGTTATAACAGAGTTGTCTATAAATTATATTAATGGCAACATAAGCAAAACAATATTAAACCAGCTCATTGTTAATAAATTCACTTTCTACACAAAATGCTAATGGAAAAATCTGGGAAAGGACAAAGATATATGATATTATGACTCTAAGAATACTACTTTCTGGTTCTCTTAATAATATTTATTATCATAAAATAAAAAAGAAATAGAACATTGTTGGAGCAAAAAAAAGAAAAGTCTTTTTAAGATATAGAAGCACAGGAAATGTTAACACTAAGAAATTAGCATAATACCATGTCTACTTTATATCTTGTCTATTTGTAATTGTGAGTTCCTTTCATTAAGTTTAAATTACTCACAAAACCTCTAAATGTATTTAGTCAGGTAAAATAAAAGTCCAGATAAGTCCAAAATGGCATATTGCATAATATTTCCACGGTGAATATGAGTATTTCATCTGCATATGGAATAATGTAATCAGATTGAAATCTTTATTTTAGACACAATTTAGAACACCAAATCCTAATCTAATTTATATTGTGTCTGGGGTCAGAGGAAGAGGTTTTTCTATAATGTTCAGCATCTGGGAGCAAGCATGTGGTAGAGAAGGAGACAGGAATTCAGAAAGTAAAGAGATAACTATGGGAGAAGAAGAGGTGGGTCAGAGAAGATGCTTCAATCAGAAGAGAGAAAATTGATTATATACATATATATGTGCATATATATACATGTATTTATGTGCACATATATTTATATACACCTTTGTATTTATATAAATACATTTCTATTTTTATACAAATATACATGTATAATATAGATATGTTTATATACATATAAAGATATATTTTATGTATCTATATATGTATATACATGAATCTTTCACATTTAGTTAAATGTAAAATTCGTAAGGGATAAGATAATCCCACTCTTTTCCACTTATATTCTCAATATTTATCCAAGTGCATGATATAAAATAGATGTTTCGTGAACATTTTATTGACTGAAATAAGGAACAGTATAATTCTGTACATTCTTTAAGGAAATCAGCCCTCAATTAATGATCTCTGAAAAAATGTCTTCATTGTCAAACAATTTACCAAATTTTACAAAATGAAGTAATTTTTTTTCCTACAGAGAATCATAGGAATATATTACCCATATGCTCCAAGTAATGAATTTTGAAGATGCTATTTGATCCAGGATCTTCAACTCCTAAGTTCTGGTGGGTATAAGTTGGGTTGAACACTATACCATGCATGTCTTTATTTGCTGCAAATTAAAGTATGGATTACATTGTTTACAAAAAGAAAACTTGAGGAGACAATATTAAATGCATACAAAAGCGTTATAAATATAAATAAAGATCATAAAAATAATGCTGAATTTACATAAACTATTATACAGGGAACAAATTATTAGCTTCTTCCAGACAGGGATTATGTATTAATTCCATCTTTGTATTGCTCACAGCACCTAGCAAAGAGTCTTTAAAATTGCACATAGTAAATGTTCATTGAATGAGGTAATGAGTTAATGCATATATGTAAATTAATAGAAAAGAGGACTAATAAAACAAGTTTTGGGGGGTTTATGCTCTTCATCATAAATAATGATGCTTCATTTTTCAGTAAGTTAGGAAACTCTAATCAATCAATTCCCTGCTTCCCCCTCTCCTTTTATGGGTATATCTAACTGATACCATCTTGACTATTTGCAAAGTTAGTTAAGTTCTTTAGAATTACTTTCTAATGCATATTTTACTGTTGCTATGACTTTAATTTGACTTATGAAATTTGAGTTCCAAAAGAGGAAGAATATAGAAAGATAAATAGGCCAACAGTATTTGAGGTAGCATAGTTGCCAACAATGACAATTTCAAATTCAAATGGATTTATGACAAACTTAATAGCACCTCAAAACTATTTGTAAAATTGATAGACATACAAAATAGCATTATAAGCTGGATTTATGATCACCTTCTCAAATAATATTCACAATTGAATCTGCATTTGGCAAACTATATTCATTCAGGGTTAAGAATATGTTTAATTTGGTAGTGGCCCATTATGATGGTGTATGTTTCAAAAATGTGGTATACTGTAAAAATTGGAAAAGGAATTGAAGACAGTCATCAAGCTGTGTCAGTGACCTAAAATGAATAGATTTTATTGTGGTATAACAATATGTAGTATCATACACTGATACACAGTCTATTTCTGGAATGATAGACAGTATAAAGGAAAACTGTTCAACAGAGTCAATTATCACTGTTTCCATTGCTTCTTTCTCAGGGTAGTAATGTTCATTAAAAAGAAAGCATTCACAGAAGATGAGACTATTGATGTAATATGTTATAGAACAAAGAGCAATTTTGGAAATTGTTCATCCTAAAAGTTAATTGAAAATTTCCTTAATACATTTCAAAGCAGCTGTCACAGAAAGAGTAGTGTCTGGCAAACCATCAGTAGGAGAAAACATTTAGAAACAACCATACAGTTTTTCTGTTGCCCTCGGGAATTTTTAAATCCTTTTAGAAATCTCATAGAACTATGCCTAAGTACAAAGCAGTCACAGAACCAAGAATATTTGAATAAGTAATAGAAAACAGACTTGTAAACAAAGTTATAAATACAAAACATGTTCTCAAATCTCTGATGAATGTGCATTCAAGACTGCTTATTTCAAAGAGTAATTCTAAGGGATTTAAACTAAAAGAGAAAAAATAAGAGTAACTTGTCACCAACTGATTTCTAAGGCAAATGCTTTTTTACACCGAGTTACCAATTCATTCTATACTGAATGATTTTTAAATTCTGTCCCTATATCCTCCCATATCCATATCAAACTTTGACAAAATAAGTATAAATTTCCATATTCTGTGAACCTGGTACAAATTTAAGAATGTCAGTAACATGAACAGTCCCTTCAGCTCATTTTGCCTGAACTGTTCAAGGGTCAAAGCTACAGTAGATAGCATCCTGTCATATCCACTTATATTCAGAAAAGTACAGACCAAGAAATTTTCAGGGCACTTGAAATTCATGGTAATATGTCCTGAAGGTCACTGCTTTTTCTCTACTGTAGAACAAGATCCTGGGCAGAACTAAAAGAATGTTTTATTTTACAATCTATAGTTAGAAAAGTTTGGGCAGCAGGATGATACTGAGGATATAGGGCTAGAACTGGAATTAGGTAGTCTCACTTTCAATTCTGACCTCAGACACTTACTAGTTTTGTGACCCTGAACAAATCACTTAACTATTTTTGCCTTTGTTTCCACATGTGTAAAATGAGTTGGAGAAAGAAATGGCCAACCACTGCAATATATTTATCAAGAACACTCCAAATAGGATTACAGAGAGAAAAACAATTGAGTAACATTTAAAATGTTATGTATCCAAAAGTAGTGATAAAAATGCATTATCTGACTATAAACAAGGTATTTACAATCCTTGAGAAAAAATGCAACACAGATATGAATATGTGAAGAAGGACTAAGAAATGACCTGCAAATCTTACTAGCTTTTTAAAATTTTCCACAGAAGGCAGAATAGTTAAATTCTACCCTGTCTTTGCAATGCAGTCTGAAGCAAATTAAAGTATAATTGGGAGTTGTTGAATAAAATAAATGCCACAGATAATGTTAATTATCTATTTCTAAGTCAGTATGTTCCCATGGGGATCCATTTCTATTGGATTTTTATACTGCTTGAATGAGGTATATTTATATTAAAACCACCAGATATTACTAAGGTATAATAACTTTAAATGTAGAGATTCTATCATAAGGATCTGTAAACAATAAAGTACTTAATAAATATTGACTGAATACAATGTATATATAATATAATACTAATATATATTATACATAAGCATTACATATATTATATATTTGGTATATATAATACACACATACACACACACACACACAGAGCAAGATATCAGATTGATTCAGAGGACATGGAGTCATCATTAAAACTATGATGAAGATCTAGAAGAACTGAGGGAAAACCAAACAAATAAGTTTGGAGCAAATAATCATTTCAGGACAAGGGAAGTGGTCTGAGACATAAGAGAGTTAAGGGATCCAATTCTAAAATCCTGCACAAACTAGGAGTCAGAAGCCAAAGGAGGTATCATAAGACCACAGGGCTTGTGATCAGCATATCTGAGCATTCCAAAAAAGTACTGTTGATTCAACAATGTTGAGCTTAATTTTACAGATGAGGAAACTGAGGCACAGAGAAATTAAATGACTTGCCCAGTTCATAACACAGTTCCTGGCATGAATATTAGTGGTCATTATAACTATTATCTAAGGCTCAATTTGAACTCAGCTTTTCTTAATTCTAGGCCTAGCACTCAAGCCACTTAGCTCAGATAGAAAAATGAAGATAAGAAGTACCTATAATACATGGATACCTGACCAATAATTTATTATTTCTTCACTGAAGTACTAATCTTATTATTGGTCTTGTTGTAGCATTGACCCTGGCAACAGCAGAAGCAAAATCAAAGTTACTACTAGCTATTGAAATCTCCATCACTACCCCTCAGTCAGTCTCCCCCTGATAATGTTCAACTCCCTAAAAACTTTAGCACATTAAAAATATTTTTTAAAAATACCTATATGACAAAAATACTTATAGTAGCTCTTTTTATGGCAGCAAAGAATTGGAAAATGAGGTTTTGCCCATCATTTGGGAAATGGCTGAGCAAATTATGGTATATTATCGTGTTTGTATGGGTATTCAAGGAAGACCAGTATCTCTGCTGTAAGGATTGCCAAGACTCTTTCAGGTCTGCTTTCCTCCTTCAGTGTCCACCTGTCATTCAGCTCTCATCTGTGCCTTCAAGAAACTGTAGAATTTAGTTTTCTATTTCCATTTCCATTTCCATTTCGATAGATGAGCTAAATCAGGTTGAGAATAATCAAGGAACTTCAAACCCATTTGTGAGTTAGGCAGGGGTTCCACTCAAGCTTGTGAATATTTCCCCAGTGCAATGAGCAGAAGAATATAAAGTGTCCCAAAAGCCATGAAGGTAGCACAACAAGTGTTGTGCAGTGCTTCTAAGCACTTGTTCAGACATTGGAGATGCCAAGGTCATTCACAGCATCCTGAGTCATTGCCAATCTTCAAGACTTTTGTCTTGCTACTGGAATTCAATGACTCTGGAAGAGAAAGTGAAGCTGACGACTTCACAGGACCATGCCTCTCATACATCAAATTCAAACATTAGTCAAAAGACATCACTCATACTATTTTTAGATTTTTATCTATCTCAAAGTCCTGTGCCTAGGGGCAAGTGAGGAAGCAGGAGGTGCAGATACATTGGGAGCTGCAGTACAATCCCAGATACAGGCAACCCAGTACATGCCATTTCTCACTGGATTATAGAACCAGCACCAGTGGAATTCAGCAGTCCCCTGGGTATCTGAGCAGTCTTTTCAAAAAGATTCAAAATGATATTTCTCATCTTGTTAAATGGTGCCCTAAAAATTGTTTGCCTCACTAATACTGTTCCCTTTACCATGGGGAGAGGGGAGGTAGGGAGGAGGTTTAGGCTGGAGGGAGAGGGGATGCTGCCCTCAGGTAAAAACATGTGAAAAAATGCATAAAATCTTCTGTAAAGATGATTCTACTCATCATCATCATCATCAGTAAAAAGAATATGTGCTCACTTGTGAACAATATGAAACTCAGTGGACCTGAAAGGCAACCAGCTCTAGTTGCAAGAGAACTCAGCAAGAAACATGTCCAAATCTCTGAGTGAAACAAAGCTGACAAATGAAGACCAGCTTACTGAAGTCAGAACTGGATACATGTATTTCCACAGTGGTTGCATCAATGGGGAGCCCCATGAAGATGGTATAGATTTCACAGTGCAAAGTAGTCTAGTCTCGTATACCTCCCAAATTGACAAGTCCATGACAATATGATTTCCACTTTCAATAAAGTACCATGCCATTATTATCAGTGCTTATGCCTCCCCCCGATGATGAACCCTGAAAAAATTCTATGAAGACCTGGATATCCTCTTTGTGAAAGTGGTAAAGAGACCAAATTGTAATTCTGTATGACTTTAATGTTAGGAATAGATACAAACTATCAGACATGGTAAGGAATCCTTGGGAGGAATGGAGTAGAAAAGTTTAAAAATGGCCACATGCTTCTGAAGACATGTGCATCGCCTGATCTTCTCAACACCAAGACTAGCCTCTATTTACCTAAAAGCAATAAAACTTTATGAATGAGCCATTGCAGTGAATATTGGTATTTAGTAGACAATGTCATTTTAAGAAGAGGAGACTAACAGGATGTGAATGATGAAGATGATGTATAATGTAGATTGTCAGAGGGATCATAGACTTTTCCTCTCCAAGTTAAACATTTCCATTCAACGAAAGTGGCAGTCTCAAGGAAATAAATTTACCAGAAGACTTAGTATTACTAGATTAGAGCATTTCTCCCAGTAGCAATAGTTCAATGCTATCTTGGAGGGAAAGTTAAGTCAAAACATGGTTGGCAGCAGTGGAGGAAAAAAAATGGGCAACTTTCAGAAATTTGGTGTATAGCACCACATTCACTCATCTAAGACAGAACATTCACAAATAAGATTGGCTTGGCAAAAAAAAAAATTGGAGAAATTCATAGGCTGCTAAATGAAAAATGAGAACTCCACAGGGGTTTATCAACAATAAAAAGAGTTCATCCATCTCTAGGAAAACAACATTTAACTGAATCAACAGTAAAGTGTAAGTAAAACTTAGAGAGAGGCAGGAGTCTTGGTTCAGTATGAAGGCATGAAGTTCAGTATGAAGTTTTTTGCTGTAGTAACAATCCAAAGAACTTTTATGATGTCCTGAAGACTACTTATGGGTTAAAGACCTGTGCTGAAACCCAACTAAACAGTGTTGATGGAGAAATATTGATTACAAGATCCTGGAGAGATGGGCCGAACACTCACAAATATCATAAATCTCCAGTCAAATACCTTACTGAAGAAGAAGTTTTGAATGCTATTAGGCTTTTCTCATGTGGAAAATCATAGTACTGATTCTATTCCAGCAGGGATTCTCTGTTCATACAAAAACTAAGATCTTCAAGTTATATGGAAAGAGGAGGTGATTCCCCAGAAATTCAAGTGTATCTCCATTGTCCTTAACTATAAAGGAGCAGAAAATAGGTTGTCCTGTGACAATCGGGGGTGGCAGAATTTTTTCTCTAAGTCTTTGTTGACAAGATTCTTGCTAGAGTCTTCCTTTTTTCCATATAATAGCATTTTATTTTTTCCCAACTACATTTAAAGATAGTTTTCTATCTTCATTTTTGAAAGAGTTTGACATCCACTTTTTTCTCCTTCTCTCCCTTCCCTCTCCCCCTCCCCAAGACAACAAAAATCTAATATAGGTTAGACATGTACAACCATATTAAATGTATTTTTACATTGGTTGTGTTGTGAAAGAAGAATTGGAACATAAAAGGAAAAAGAAGAAAATAAGAAGAAAGTGAAAATAGTATGTTTTTATACATATGTATGTATGTATACACACACAAACACACACACATACACACACAGATATGGCATTTGTTTTTGCAACTACTATGTAAAATGGTAGTTTTTAACCAATTTTTTTTTTGAGAGAAGTATTGGATTCAAAAGGAAGAAAGAAAACATTAAGGATAATAAAATAACATAATATATAAGATAACTTTTAAAAATGGAAGATAATAAGCTTTGGTCTTGATTTAAACTCCACAATTCCTTCTATGAATATGGATGGAATTTTCCAGCACAAATCTCTTAAAATTATCCCTGAACATTTCACTGACAGAGTGAGCAAATCTATCAAGGCTGTTCAACGCCCCCAAGTTGTTTTTAAAGTGTGTAATATTATTCTGGTTCTGCTCATCTCACTCAGCATCAATTCAAACAAGTCTTTCCAGGCCTTGCTGAAATCTCATCTCTTATGATTGCTTGTAGAACAATAGTGTTCCATCACATCTATATACCACTATTTCTTCAGTCATTCCTTAATTGATGAACATCCCCTCAATTTCCAATATTTTGCCACTGCAAACAGAACTGCTATGAATATTTTTGTACACTTATAATTTTTACTTTTTCATGATCTCTTCAGGATATAGACCTAGTAGAGGTATAGTTGGATCAAGGGGTATGCACAGAACATAGGATGTTTCTATCTATATTCATACTCCATAATTTTTCTTTCTTTTTATTAATATTTAGTTTTCAAATTAGATACAATAGTAGTTTCTAACTATTATTTTTGTAAGGTTTTTGAATTTTACAATTTTTCCCACCACCCTCCCTTTCCTCCCTCTACCCCCCCTCACAAAAGGCAGTCTGATAATCTTTACATTGATCAAAATTTAATGTGTTGAGAGAGAAATCACATCCTTGAGGGAAAATGTATTAGAGACAGAAAATTATGGAATACATGACACTTTTTTTAAAAAAAGTTGAAAGTAATAGACTTCAGAATTTCTTTAAATTCCACAATTCTTTCTTCAGATATAGATGGTATTCTCCTTTGCAGGTACTCTAAAATTGTCCCTGATTATTGCATTGATGGAATGAGCAAGTTCATTAAGGTTGATCATCACCCCATGTTGCTGCTACAGTGTACAAAGTTCTGGTTCTGCTAATCTCATTCAGCATCAGTTCATGCAAATCCTTCCAGGCTTCCCTGAAATTCCATCTTTCTTGGTTTCTAATAGAACAACAGTTATTCTATTATTCTAATAGAATAACATACATATACCACAATTTGTTCTGCCATTACCCAATTGAAGGACATTCACTTGATTTCCTATTCTTTGCCATCACAAACAGACCTGCTATGAATATTTTTGTACAAGTGATGTTTTTAACCTTTTTCATGATCTCTTCAGGGTATAGACCCAGTAGTGGTATAGTTGGATCAAAGGGTATGTGCAGGAAATAGGATCCTTCTATCTGTATTCAGACTCCATAGTTCTTTCTCTGGATGCAAAAAAGCATTTTCCATTGTGAGTCTTTTGGATTTTCTTTAGATTAATGTATTGTTGAGAAGAGTTAAATTAATTATAGTTGATCATTACACAAAGTTGCTGTTACTGTATACAATATTCTTCTGACTCTACTCACTTCACTCAACATCAATTCATAAGTCTTTCAAGGTATTTTTCTGAAATCTGCTGCCTCATATTTTCTTTTAGAAAAACTGTATTCTATTACATTCATATACTGCAGATTGTTCAGTTATTTCCCAGTTGATGGACATTTCCTCAAATTTAAAATTCTTTGCCACCACAAACAAAGCTCCTATATTTTTGAACTTTTATACAAAAGGCCTCTTTGATATCTAGGCCTAGTAGCAGTATTACTGATTCAAAAAATATGACAGTTTTATAGCCCCTTGGGCAAAGTTCTAAATTGCTCTACTGAATGGTTGGGTCAATTCACAATTTTACCAAGAGTGCATTAATGCCCCAGTTTTCCCACATCTCCTCCAACACTTATTTTCCCTTTAGTCAATCTGTTAGGTCTGAAGTAACAAGTAACAGCTCAGACTGTATTGTATTTCTCTAATTAATAGTGATTTAGAGATTTTAAAATTTATTCATCTAAAAACTACTAATTAATATCCTTCGACCATTTATCAGTTGGGGAATGATTTATATTCTTATAAATTTTGCTCATTTCTCTCTCTCTCTCTCTCTCTCTCTCTCTCTCTCTCTCTATATATATATATATATATATATATATATATATATATATATGTGTGTGTGTGTGTGTGTGTGTGTATAAAACCTTTATCCGAAACACAGATAAAGCAATTATTTCTTCAGTTAGCTTTTGTACCTCTTTTCTCATTTGACCTATATGACTTTTAAAGAAACTGTTTTCTTCAATGAATTTATTTTTCATTTATCTAATTCTATTTTAATAAGTTGTTTCTAGACTCAATTTTTAATTTTCTTCATAATTCTGCAGAATTCTCATTTGTTTTCTCAATTTTTCTTTTATCTCTATTACCTGATTTAAAAAATCTTTTTGAGTTCTTCCAAAGGACTTTGGCTTTCAAAAGTCAAAGGACTTTTGGGGCTTAAGAGAAATTCATATTCCTTTTTGAGGCATTTTAATAGACATTTTAATAGTGTTGTCCTTTTCGTTTTGATCTCTGTCTTCATTGTAGCTTTCTATGGTCATGGATCTTTCTTTGTTTGTTTTTGCTTATTTTTTCAAGTTATACTGTTATACTGGGATACAGAGGACACTGTTCCACATTTCTTGTACTAGTGGCCGGGGTCCTGGTAGCTGGCTTTCCATGCTAAGGTCTCAGGTAACTTAAACTTGTGACTTGAACACTGTTATCAGGTGACCTGGCCTAGTCATGCCTATAGGGCCAGGGCTCCCAGGCTGACTCCCAGGATTGCTTTTCACACTGGAGTTGTTTTGTCATTCCACTAGCCTATGGAGTCAAGATCTAAGATTCCTCAGTTGTTATTCTGTTCTTGATTAAAGAACTGGCTTGCCCAGAAACTGCCTGTAGGGGACTGTGATCCCTTTTTACCCAAGGAAGACAAACCTTTCTTGAAATCCCTCTAAGTTTTCAGAGGTAGAACCTGAGTTCAAATCTAACATCAGACACTTAATACTTGCTTAGCTGTGTGGCCTTGGGAAAGTCACTTAAGCCTAATCCATTGCAAAAAGAAAAAAGAAAAAACTGATGGTTTCAGAATGCAGTTTGAAGTAGACTTTTAAATTTTTTTTCTTGATTTTTTAGTCTGTTTTATTTCACAACATGACTGGTATAAAAATATTTTTGCATGACTGTACATGTATAAACATATAAAATTTCTTAAAGAGGGGTAAGAGGAAGTACAGGGTGAGAGGAAGTAAGGAGGAAAAAAATTGATTTTCTTAAATTTAGAAAAAAGTGTTAAACATATTTTGCATGCAATTGGGAGAAAAATAAAATATTTGGGAAACATACTCTAGGGTGTGACTCAATTCCTGTCTTCTAGGTCAAAAAATGAAGGGGGAATGCTCATCCCTGCTAACCATAAATTCAAGAAATTTAGTCAGTTCTCAAACTTTATTACATTCAGGAGTACTTGAGTATTAGTTATTGTCTTACTCCCATTAGGCAGTTGCATAAAATATAAGCCTTGATTATAAATTCATGAAGGACAGAAAAAACAGTTATGTCTATTGTAAAAATAACAATAATTTAAAATTCATAAATTTGAAAGAGTTTATGCATGTGTCTATATCTGTATAGATATAGATATCGATGTATAATGCAGTACTGTTTTTAAAGAATAAAAGGGGGGGCGCGGCTAGGTGGCGCAGTGGATAGAGCACCGGCCTCAGACATCTGGCCTCAGACACTTAATGCTAGCTGTGTGGCCTTGGGCAAGCCACTTAACCCCACTGCTTTGCCCCCCCCCCCAAATAAAGGGGCATATGTTTCAATGGTTCATCATGAGAAGCAGTACAATTTTGGACTTGAAAGGATAAAAGTTAGCTTTTTAACCATATGATTTAGTGTTGAGAATAGGAAGTAATCTCAGATAGCTAGTCCAACTCCTATCAGTAAGGTTGATAGGAGGATCAAATAAGAAAATAGATACATAAAACACTTTGTAAACCATAAAACTATGTAAATGTTAGCTGTTATTGTTATTTTATAGGTGAAGAAATTAAAATCTTTTAATTTCTCTTAATCTGTATTTCTGGAATATCAAAGCCTCCTTTGTTACCTTACAGAATTGATATGAAAATTGAATGAAATAAGTGTTTATAAAAGGGCATTGTAACCATAATTCATTTTGTAAAAATAAGTCACTACCATTTTGAATAAATCATCTTAACAACAATTCAGTCATTTCAAATTCTCTCAAGGAATGGTCCGTTAATTTTTTAAAGAGTCTTTTGCAACTAAGTAACAGGGAGAGTGATGCTCTGTTTTTCATATCAGCAAGAAGCTAAAGTGCTTAAGAGAAAAGAGGAAAGAATGGGAAATAGTCAAGAAATGTTCTTGGGCTTGGACCCAATTGGATTCAGCATGAAGACAGGTTTTGACCAAAGTTTTATTGAGGCTACCCATCTCCTGTGCAGAGAGTTGGGGCAGGTCATCAAAGCTTGACCCACCTGAATCTGACTGAAGTCAGGTACCCACCTTTTAAGAACAAGAGCCAGAAAAGTAGAGGAGGGGTAGGGAAGAACTAAGACTATTTTCTATTATTTGTATTTATATTTATATTTAAGATGACAGTTATACTGAACGATGGAGAGGGAGTCAGAGGCCCACAGAAAATATGAAACAAGCACAGAAAATAGTTCTTTAACATTAAAAGGCTTGTAAATATTTCTCCTTCAACATGACTCCCCATCTTTCATTTTTAAAATTCAGTCAAATCAATTTTCTTCCTTTTGCTTCATTCTATCTCCTATTTCTATACCTTTTGCCTGACCTTTTCCTCCTTCCCAGATTATTCTCCTTCTTCATCTCCACCTCACAAAATGACTAAATTGTTTCAAGTCAAAACTCAAGGACCACCTTTACATGACATTTTTCTTGGATCTCCTTCTTGTCCTAGTGCCTTCTCTAATAGTCCATATTATATTTAAGTACTTTACAATTATTTTGAATTTATTCTGTCTGTGGCAGAATATATGCTCCTTGATAGCAGTATCTTTGTATTCTAAGACCTAGAACAATTTCTTACACAGATTACTGATCAATTTCCTGTTTGATAAGATAATCATTTTTAAACTGTGGCATTGAATTTGTTTGAGAAGCAAGATAGTATACTGTAGAGAGGTCCAACCTTAAATTTGGGTAAACACAAGTCATGGCCTGCCCTTCAAAAGTGCTAGCTGTATAAACTTGGTTAAATCAATTAACCTATCAACCCCAAGAACTCTTTAAGACTACATATTCCTAAGTGGCATCTGGGCAGAGTTTCCAAACCAAAACTTCCCCTCATGATTAAATTATGGATTTTATCCTTCATATCATATTTGAATGTACTTAATTATACCTTATAGTCTATTAAATATTGAGTATTTTCTTTTTTATTATTAGCAGAGAAGAAAAAATAAAACTATGACAAATAAAGTCCATAACCATCAACCTACAATTGCATAAGTAAGATTTGGGACTTTCCATGTCAAGAAATCAGTTCTCACTTTAGTTAAACTGGAAGTGACAAATTCTTATGAATAGAAATTCATGTGTGTGTGTGTGTGTGTGTGTGTTCATGCATGGTTGTCCCACTCCTCTACAAACACATACATACACACACACACACACACACACACACACACACACACATACATTTAGCTGAAAGGGATTATATTTGGGAACTCTGAATAAGACCTGCCAAAAATGTCCCCTCCAATATATCAGGAGTGAATAAATCGTTCATTTCATGCTCTACCACTTTCTTTTTTAATTTTCTCAAGGACAAATGACCAAAAGGAAATTTTAAAGAAGAACTTAGTATTTTAAAATAAACAGAAACATAGGACATTTTACTAAAAAACTGTTAAAGGAGATAATGAGTTTATTTCATCAGCTAACTTTTCAATTCCTCTGCCTAAAGTGCTTCTATCTTTTATCTTAGCATTGAATTGCAGTAATAAAGGTGTGTCAGTGGTGAAAACACAACTCAGTTGACCCATGAATGCAATGAAACAGTGATACATTCAGTTCTGAAAGAGTATGCACAGTAAATTGGATCCAACTTTAATGGTATAGGGGAGCAGGGAAGATGTGTTTTCAGGCAAAACAGACTCTATGACTGTATTTCTCTGATAGAAATAGGGAGAGTTCATTACCAGGCTCCTTTTTAATATATTTTCAACAGGGCTATCACTTTACTATGTCAGTATTGTTTACCATTCAACATAAATGCTAGAGGATTTTTTTGTGTTGCTGCTGCTGCTGCTATTTTCCAGACAAAGGCCAGTCAACTTTGAATGTACTTCATTTTGAAATGTCAACAAATGTTAGGAAAACCATGAAATACTGGGAAAGCACTCTGCCTTCTTTCCCAATCCTGCCTTTGACACCATAATATTTTTAAATGAATCTAGCTATTTGGCCTAATTCATAAATGTCCCTGTCAACTACAAGGTACAGTAAATCCCAATTTATTGCTCCAAACAGAACTTTACTAACACTAGATGCTGGTTAACAGATGTCATTTTGTTTTGTTTTGTTTACAGTCTTTCACAAAAGCATGCAAAGGTGGTATATATATTGAAAGGTAAGCCTTAATTTCTTTGGCATATTTAGGTTGTTGAGTTTAGAGTATATAGCTTCTATCATTAAAGGAAAGAGAAAAAGCAAAAAACACAAAATAAATGTAAGTTGCTATTATTTATTACTATCATTGAAAAAAATCATCTTTTTCATCTTGTTCAATAGAGTTCACATAAAAATTGTCCTGGAACAAGTCCCTGAATTGCTATTATTATTTTATATTTAATGTTTCACAGACTTTTACACAAGTGGAAAATATGACTGTCTTTTATAGCTGAATAAAGGCATGATTAGGCTTATCCTCTCTTGACTCACCAATCTCCTTTTTAGTTCTGATCCAAGTTCATAGATCATTTGTAATATTTACCAGGATATATATCTATTCTGATTGGCTGACTCTAGAGTCCAAACAAGCTCATATATTAATGATATTCAGTAGGATACTACAATGTTTTAGGGCTTAATGCAATCAGCACTGTTTTCAGCGTACAATGTATCTGAAAAATCAATGCACACAAAGAATTTTTTTTTAAATTGCAATCTTAACTGGATATCCTTTATCAGAATATCATATACCTCAGTCACCAAAATAATTCTTTAATTAATTTTATTTAACTTGTGGGTCATTCAAATGACCTTGGAGAATCTAGCCTGACTTTACTAACTTCCTGCTAGTCATTTTGAACTATATGCTACATGAGTATGCCTAACCCAACATGTCCAAAACAGAACTCATTTTCTCACCCCACATACAATCCACTCTTCTTCTTTACATTTCTATTTCTATTGAGAGCACCATTGTTCTCTACTCACACAAGGTCACAATCTCAGTATCAGTATCAACTGATAAATATCTATCATACTACAAATCCAATTATCTACCCAACCTGTATCAATTAGACCACAACAGCATCTCTCACATCCATTAACTTTTCTCCATTCATACCTAACGGTGTGTACACCTTCATCTAATTAAGGTCATTTTCTCTTCTTTCTTGAATTATTACAATAACCTCTTGTAGGCTTATGGTCTGTCTCCTCTGTAAATTCATCCTTCACATGTATTTTCTTAAGCATTGATTCTTCCCTATTCAATAAACATGTGTCACCTGATTACCAAGTCAAAGGATTTTAGGACTATGGCAGGGACCTCAAGGAATGTCTAATTATGCCCTTTCATTTTGTAGATGAGGAAAATGATATTTAGGGATGGCAAATGACTTATCTATAATTCACTAGGAGCAAATACAGCATTCAAAATGTCACAGTTTGTTCTAATAAATCTTTTTGGGTTTATTATCTATCACACATGATACTACATAGAAATGTGATTATACATGGGAATGTGATGTCATTTCCATTCCTGTGTACCAGTCTTCCCTAATGCCTGGAATGAGCTACTTTCTTGCTTTTGTCTGAGAGAATTCCTGGTTTGCTCCACATTTCACCTCAAAAGTTACTTTCAACATTAAATCTTTATTTCCCTAATGGATCACATTTTGTTTCCCCAAATTATGACTTTGTATACATTTATGTATGTATTTTTTGGTGCAATAGGATAGAAGGTCTTTGAGGATAAAGACTGTTTTATTTTTGTCTTTGTATTCTCAATACCTTATATAGTGTCTAACACATACCAGGAACTTAATTAAATCACATCAGCACACTGAATTTTCATTTTCTCATTTATTGGATTGGATCAATGACCTCTTATGTCCCTTTCAATTTCCAAATCTATGGTACTGTGATCCTGTTCCTTTGCTTGTCAACTGATTGATTGAGAGACACATGATGGACATGAGTTCACTGTACCCAAGGGGGTTGTTTGGAAAGAATGGCATTAAGGATATTTTCAGCAGATATTTTACCAGAGAGCAAGTAATAAATAGCCAATGGATAGGAAGTGTCATCTGTTTTACATGAAGTTTCAAGAAATCTCTTATAGGTTGAATGAACCCATTATCTACAATTAAGATAAAAATCACACAGGATAAAAAATGTAGATAAATTTTGATTTATATGTTTGGAGGGAGTGACTTCATTCAAATTCTCATGTGTTTATTTAAACATGGAACAGATTAAAGAAGTCATGGGCTCAACAAAAAGTCTAAGATTTGCTTCACAAAGGAATAATAAATACTGTAAATCTTTTCTCCTGCCTTCATTTCATCAAAATGCATCTCCTTTTTGTTGTATTTGTCTTCATGTTTTCAAATATTCTTTGCTATTTTTATAGTATCTGTGGAGGGACCAAAAAGAATGAAATTAAGTTATTTATTAAGACCTCTTTTTTTATTTGATCAAGTCCATCACCAAAAGAGGTCACAGAAGATAAAATACTAGTCTATGGCTATCACCACTAGGAAAGTATAAAACTGTAGCCATATGGCATTGTTACAATTTATAACAAAATAACACTATTGTCAGCCTGTTTATTTTAAAGTTAGGCAAACTCTTTTCATTACAAACAAAAATACTACATTATTTTCAAGATATGGAAAATTGATAATTCAAAATTAGTTTTATTTTATTAGCTACAAGAGAGTGGGAGTTCAAATCCAGTCTCAGACACTTGACACTTTCTAGCTGTTTGACCTTAGGTCATTTACTGAATCCTAATCACCTTGAATCCAGAGCCATCTCCACTCATTCCAATTCATATCTGGCCACTAGACTAAATGGATTTGGAGGATAAAATGAGGCTGGTGACTTAGCACAGAACCCTCTCACACAAATCCAATTCATGTGCTGATGATGAGATCACTTCTGCTGATGTTATGGTCTTCTCAGAGAATGAAGGACAGACATCATCATCATTTATTATCCATGTAGTAATGAAGAGAAATTGTTTTCTGGAATTTTAAGGAAATATGTTATATATTCTTGAATAGCTTTATATTACTGATCAAATCACTAAATGCTAAGTGCTTGAAAATCACATTTCAAACACTATAGTTGTTAATAACTGCAAAAAATAATAAACTATAGCTTATCCTTTTAAAACACACACACAAAATCATTCAGTTTAATTGCTCTTGAGAGTCTAAAGTGAAATCCAGCAGAAAACTATACACAATTATGACTTTCAAAGAAAGCATTCTATTTAATTCAATTCCACTAGCATTATGATTTGCTAACTTTATGCAAGGCAATTAAAGATGATATATGAATATAGATAGAAAATTTAACTCAGAGTCAGGAATAACTGGATGTAAGCCACCCTGTTTTTGATGCAACCTGGACTTAGAGAAGTCACTTATCCTCACACTAATGAAGTTAACTCTCTAAAACTTAAGTTGTAAATCAAAGTGTCTATTAAGTTCCCACTCTGTTCCAGGTAAATGCAAAGAACATTACAAATATCATTTCATTTGATTAGAGGGAGTTTCCATACTAGGAGTTCCTTCTACAATGAAATCACAGATCCAGATTCCTTTCCTTCAACGTACAATCACAACATTTAAGGCATCATGGTTAAGAGCTGGTGGTAAAAAGACAGAAAAAGTATAAACCCAATTCTCAAGAAATATACAATTTATTTGGGGATAGGGAATCCAGGAATATAAATTATTATGACACAAAAGTTAAAAAGTGAAGAAGAAATCTGTACAATGTACTCTGAGAGATTTGATGAGGAAGCAAGCAATTTCAGGAGGCAGGATCAGGGAAACCTCCATGTAGGAAGTGACTCCTAACTTTAGCCTTGAAGGTAAAGATGAGAACTTTTATGAATAGAGATAATAATGGGGTAAGATCATGGATGGGAAATACATTGAAGGAATGTTTAGCCAAAAAAGTGTTCCATTTGAGTAAAACATGGAACATATGAAGAGGAACATTATTAAATAAGACAGATTAATGGGGTTTAGTGCTATTAAGAAACGCCTTAAAGACTAAGATTTAGGAAGGGAGGAAAATATATTTAATTCAATTCACAAAGGAGGTCCAGTGAAAGTTTTACTATAGCTTAATGCTTTGTGTCTGAGTGGGGGGGATTAAAATATAAAAACTGAAGTCATTAAAAATATAGTCATGTTGGGGTAGCTAGGTGGTGCAATGGATAGAGCACCAGTCCTGGAGTTAGGAGGACCTGAGTTCAAATCCAGCCTCAAACACTTAATAATTACCTAGCTCTGTGTCCTTGGGCAAGTCACTTAACCCCACTGTCTAGCAAAAACAAACAAACAAACAAACAAACTACATATATATATATATATATATATATATATATATATATATATTATATATATAGTCATTTTATGATACATAAGTGCCTGTATCAATGATCTTAATTTTCAGACTACCTAAAACACTTAGACTCCAACACTCAACTGAGAGGGGAAAAATATAGTTTTGCTGGGTTTCCTATTAAAATGATTGTATGAGAAGTCCTCACTAATTCAGACTAATAGGTCAGGGGTAAACACAGTGGAATTCAGTGAAAAATCTGAATTCTAGAACATTTTAAAAGAAATGCAGCTTTCTTACTTTCAAGGATATGCTATAATTCAGATTAACTAAACTGCTAACAAAAGTGTTTTGAAGCAGAGGTCCTTTGAGGCTTGCTTTCATGAATGCATCTTACTCATTTATAATAAACAAAACCATTTGCTTATAAATAATTAATAGGCTAGCATTTTTAAAAAGCAGTTCATTCTTTTAAGTAGGTTGAACACACTCCCTATGATTTCGTGTAGTCTATTAAATTGCTTACCAATCCTTTCTTCCAACTGGTACAAAGGCAAATTTCAGCCTAGATTGAACTGAAAAATTCCAAACTAGTGGATTCTCCTGTATTACAAGTAAAGTGTCTTCACTCACTTAGGAAGCAGAAGAGATTAATGCTCAATATTTTAGCATCAGATGAAATTATCAAAAATTATAGATACTGTAACTCTTGAGAACTGGATCTCTATTGGGATATACTTAGGTAGAGAGTGTGGGCATAAATTGATTTTGATGTGATGATATAAAATATTAATGCATTAAAAAAGGATTGTACTGAGAAAAGAGGAAAGAGGGAAGCAGAATATGGCAAATTGCATCACAGGGAGATATGCAAAGGATCCATTACAGGGAATGGAAAAAAGAGAGAGGATAAGAATTGCTTGAATCCTGCTCTCCTTGGATTTGGCTCAGAGAAGGAAATATACTCAGTTCAGAAATTTATCTTACTCTTCAGGGAACTGGGAGAAGAAAGAGGAAAGAAAAAGGAAGGAGGCTTATAAAAGGGAGAGCAGGAGGCAGGATAGGAGTAGAAAAGGAAAGGGAAAAAAGGGAGGGGGCTGGGGAGGACAGATTAAAGGAGATAGTGATCCTTATGAAGAGGAGGGATATGGTAAAAGGAAGGATAAAAGAACAAATTAAAAGATAGCATAGAAAGTCATATAGAATTTAGTTATCAAAACTGTGAATATGAGTGGGATGGATTCTCCCATAAAATGTAAGTGAATATCTGAGTGGCTCAAAAACTAGAATCCCACAGTATATTGTTTACAAGAAACACATTTGAAGCAGAGAGATACACGCAGAATAAAAAGGTAAAAAGCTGAAGGAGAATATATTATTCTTAAACTGAAGTTAAAAAAATAAGTGGTGGCAATCATAACATCAAACAAAGAAAAAGCAAAAGTTATCTTAATTAAAAGTGATAAGGAAGGAAAATACATCTTCCTAAAAGATGCCATAGACGATCAAGTAGTATCAATTCTAAACATATACGTGTGTGTGTGTGTGTGTGTGTGTGTGTGTATATATATATATATATGTATGTATACTAACTACTATAGAATCCAGATTCTTACAGAAGTTAAATGAATTAAAGTAGGACATAGACAGCAAATCTATACTAGAGGGGAACCTCAACCTCCCTATGTCAGAATTAAATAAATTTAATTCCAAAATAAATAAGAAGGAAGTTAAGGAGATGAAGGAATGGTAGAAAACTTAGAGATGATAGATTTCTGGAGAAAATTTAATGGAAAGAAATACCTTTGCTGGGTAATATATGGCATCTACAGAAAAATTGATAAAATTTGGGCATTAAAACCTCACAATCAAATGCAGAAAGGCAGAAATATTGCATATATATATATATATATATATATATATATATATATATATCCTTTTTTTTAGATCATGATACAATAAAAGCTACAAATAACAAAGGGCAATGGAAAGATTAAAAACTAACTGGAACCAAAAACCTAATCCTAAAGAAGGTATGATCAAATAAAAAATCATAGAAAAAATAAATAATTACTTCCAAGAGAATAACAATAATGAGACAACCTATGAAAACTTATGGAATGGATACTTCCATTGGGATGTCAACATGTTTGTTGGGAGTGAAATCCCCAAACTGACTCTCAAAATTTTTTCTCCTGATGCTTGTCTTCCCTTAGGAGGTCAGCCTGCTCTTGGGGAGCATGATTCCCCAAATAAAGTCTCATGCTTCTATCCCTTTCCTTACTACTTATGCTCTTTAGATGTTTACTGTTGCTACTGTTGCTACAGCTGCTAATCTCTCTCTGTCCTTTAGCTTCTGCTAACCATAGAAATACATAAACTTTTCCTGCCAGTTCTCAGGAGAAATTTTATGTCTCTAAATAAATACATGAATTAATTTTATAAAGAAGAGATCACTGATTAGGCTTACAACTATAGAAGCTAGAAATAAAAACAAATTAAAAATTCCAAATTAAATACTAAATTAGAAATTCTGAAAATCAAAGGATAAATAAATAAAATTGAAAGAAAGAAAGCTATTGAACTAGTAAATAAAACTAAGATCTTATTTTATGAAAAACAATATAGATTAATCTTTGGGTAATTTGGTTTATAAAAAAGAAAGAGGAAAATCAAATTACCAGAATCAAAAGAAAGGGGTGAATTCACCACTAATGAAAAAGAAATTAAAGCATTAACTTGAAAGTATTTCATTCAGCTTATATGCCAATAAATATAACAAATTAAGTAAAATGGATGGATATTTGTGGAAGAAACAAAATACTAAAATATAATGACATTTCAGAAAAATAAATTGAACAAGTCATCAATGAACTCCCTAAGATAAAAATCTCCAGAACTAGATGTATTCACAAAATTTTTTGAAAAAAAAAGTGAATGAGTCCTGACAAATTCTTTCTACAACATTAATATGATACTGAACCAAGAAAATTCAAAATAAAGAAAAATGTGGACCAATTTCCCTAATGAATCAATGTTGGTACAAAAAAATTTAATAAAATATCAGCAAAGAGATTACAGCAAAATAACACTAAGACAATACAGGTGGGATTTATACCAGGAATGTAGGGGAGGATTCAATATTAGGATAACAATCAGCATAATTGACCATATCAATAACAAAACTAACAGAAATCAGATGATTATCTCTAAAGATGCTGAAAAAATCTTTGACAAAACACAATATCTATTCCTATTAAAGTATAATTAAAGCATAGAAATAAAGAAAGTTTTATTAAAATGATAGATGATAGATCTCTAAAACCATTAGGAAACATTATATGTAATGAGATAAGCTAGAAGCATTCTCAATAGTATCAAGGGTGAAATGAGGATGCCCATTATCAACACTATTATTCAATATTATATTAGAAACATTAACTTTAGAAATAAAAAAAGAAAAAGAAATTGAACAATTGGAATAGGTAATAAAACTCTTGCTCTTTCCAGATGATATGATGATACACTTAGAGAATCTTAGAAAATCAAGTAAAAATTACTAGAAATTAATGATTTTATCTAAGTTAGAGGGAACAAAATAAACCCATGCAAATCATCAGCATTTCTATATATTACCAACAAATTCCACTTGCAAGGGATAAAAAGAGAAATTCCATTTAAAAAGTTCTAGACAACATAAAATACTTGTGAATTTCATGGCCAAGATAATCCATATACCATATGAACACAATTACAAAACACTTTTCACGTATATAAAAGCAGATCTAAACTATTGGGAAAATGTCAATTACTCATGGGTAGGCAGAGCTAAATAAAGAGAATTCTTCCAAACTTAAATTGTTTATTCATTACCATACCAAGCAAATTACCAAAAAATTATTTTAAAGGACTAAAAAAACTTAGTAAAAAAAATGCATAGTCAAATAATCTAACTGAACCAATTCTAAAATTGTACTATAAAGGAACAGTGATCAAAACTGGTACTGGTAGAGAAATGGATCAGTGTAGTGAGGTACAAAAATGACTGTACTAATCTGCTCTAAGATAAACCCAAAGACTCCAGGTATAAGAGCTCATTATTTGACAAAAACTGCTTGGAAAACTGGAAAACAGTATGGCAAAAACTAGGATCTCACACCCTATTGATGCAGGGAAAAGATATAGAGAATATGAATGTAGCAGAAACAAAATTTGTAATCTTAAAAGCTGTTAAATCTTTTTTTTTTTTAAATTGGGTGGAGGTTTCACATTCTTGAGATGTAAATCGACAGCTATTGTTTAATGTAAAATTTGTATTATAATCCCCTCAGGTTTCAACCCTCTACCTAATTCTGGGTCCAGGAAGGGGGAAGGGAATTCACCCTTTGCCCTCTGGATAAGGTACAAGACCATAAAAATCTGGGTTGGACCTCCTCAGTCTTTGACTCTCTGGCCCAGTCATCTCAGCTTGACTGTGCTTTTATCTCTCTTTCCCAGTACCTATCACTTTCTTTGGGTTGTAACTTATTTCAATAAATCTTTATTTTCTTTTCATGCTTGCATTCCAGGGTCTGAATTGTGATTCATCCTGTGGCAGTAATCAAACCCAAGAAGCCAGTGGCTATGCTATAACAAGATAAGGTCCACATAAAGGTTGATACTATAAGCCAAGTAGGAGAACAAGGAATAGTTTACTTGTCTGATTTATTGAGAGGGGAGGAGTTTAGGAGGAGTTTGTGAACAAGCAAATGGGCAAAATGCAAAATGGATAATTTTTATTACATTAAATTAAAAAGGTTTTGCACAAATAAAACCAATGCAGCCAAAATTGGAAGTAACATAGAAAGCTGGAAAACAATTTTTCTAGCTAACATATATGAAGAAAATTCATTTCTAAAATATAGAGAACTGAGTTAAGTTTATAGGAATACAAGTCAGTCCCCAACTGATAAATAATCAAAGGATATGAAGAGGCAGTTTTCAGGTTAAGAAATTAAAACTTTTTGAAAAAAAGATACTCCAAATCATTATTGATGAGAGAAATGCAAACAAAAATGACAAAAAAAAAAGGAAAATGATCCATGTTGGAGAGGTTGTGAGACAACTGGAACACTAAACCATTGTTGGTAGAGTTGTGAACTGATCTCAACAGTCTAGAAAGCAATTTTGAACTATAGCCTAAAGGGCAATAAAACTGTGGGTACCCTTTGGTTCAGCAATACTACTATTAGGTCTGTATCCCACAGAAATAACAAAAAAGGGAAAGAGATCCAAATGTACAAAAATATTAATAACAGGTTTTTTTTTTTTTTAAGTGTCAAAGAATTGGAAATTGAGGAGAGGTCCATCTACCGGGGAATTACTGTGATGAAATATTATTGTTTTGTAAAAAATCAAGAACAAGTAGATTTCATAAAAAACTGGAACAATTTACATTAACTGATGCTGAGGGAAGTAAGAACAAGGAGAAAATTGGGCACATTAACAGCAACACTGTGTGATGATTGACTATGATTGATTTAACTCCTCTCAGCAGTTCAATTAGCAAAGGCAGTTCTAAAAGACATTTGATGGAAAATGTTATGCACTTTGAGAGGAGAAAAAAAAATGGAACCTGATTGTAGACCAAAGCAGACTATTTTCACTTTTTACATTTTGTTTTCTTTATTTTTTTTTTCTCATGGTATTTTCCCCCTTTTGCCCTGGCTCTTCTTTCACAACATGACTAATATGGAAACATGAGAGTTTTCATATATAATCTTTATGGAGAGGAAGATGGGAGGGAAGGGGAGTAGGAAAACATGGAACGTAATCTCTTACCAAAAAATGTATTTTGTAAAACTAGTTTTGCATGTACAGTGGTAATTTCATACTTGTTGGCCTCATAACCTGTCAAACTGATTTCTTGTCACATTTTTTTATGAGAAAAACATGTTTCTTCACTCCATGCTTGCTTGAGACTCATTGCATTTGCTAGAATTTGTATGAGTCATGATGCCACCCGGCAAGAGGAAATGATTTATCACTTGTTAGTTGCTCCCTTTCTCACCATGGTATCCCTTTCTCCTGATGAGAGATTGAGAGTGAATCTCAAGGTAGCTTACAGATATTGCAGAACCCCCCAGGCTAAGTCCACTTGCTCATTATTTGGACCTTGATTGTCTCAGAGTGAATGAAAAATGCAATTATTTCTGTTTTGGCCCCAAAACCTGAGGGCTTCCCCTCCCAGACTGATATATTTTTGACTATAAAAAGAGGCCATTCTTTGTTACTTTCTTTTCGTTCCTGCATTAATTACTGAGAAGCCCTGAGGACTAGTTTAATTTTTTTTTTAACTAAATAGAAGTAATCATTCTTGACTTAGCCTTATCTCTAGTTTACCTAGCCTTGATTACTGAATGAATTTTGCCTCAGTCAAACTATGACCTGGGGATTTCTTTACCTTTAAAAGGTCAAGATCTTTCACTGTGTCCAAGGCCTTCTCCAGTTGTCCTGATCCACATCCACATTGACTGGGAGGAGTTTATGAGCAAGCAAGTAAGTAAAATGCAAAATGGATCATTTTGATTACATTAAATTAAAAAGGTTTTGCACAAATAAAACCAATGCAGCGAAAATTAGTTGTAACATAGAAAGCTAGAAAACAATTTTTGTAGCTAACATTTATGAAAAAAATTCATTTCTAAAATATAGAGAACTGAGGTAAATTTATAGGTCATAGCATTCAAATGACTTTAGAGGAGAAAGTGAGGCTAATGACTTTGCACAACATGCCCTCACTTAAATAAAATTCAAATTGTATGTCATATCTCTGTGATGTTATAGTTCTTTTAAAGAGCAAAGGACAAACTATGGTTCATTCTTTCAGAAACTACTCTTAGTACAAGTAAAGAGAAGTTAAACTTGATTTTTATGCAATTAATTAATTACTATTTTATCCATACCTATTTAGTTTTAAGGCTCTGTATTACAAAACAACCTCATTACTTAATGCCCAGTAAAATGTGAAAACTCTAGGGCACTTACACAAATTTTTTTTCCTAATTAAGACTTTGATTTTATAGAAGAGAATGTAAAAGTTGATTCTTCAATGAGCTTTTCTATGTTCCAGTTGCACAGACTCTTGATGATGTACTATAATCTTCATCAAAGTATCCCTTACCTTCTTTACAAATTATTGCAATTTCTTTTAAAAAACCAAGTCTACATTGTTTGGAAAGGAGAAATTTGTAGAAAGGAGAAAGTTGTAGAGTCAGAGTTCCTAAATAGAAACTTCTGGACTGCTCTCTCTTACAAGTTCATTCCATGTTAAAATGCATTCTTTCACTGAATACATGCAGCTGCATTTGGAAAAGACCAACTCCAGTGAGAAACCCTATGCACAGACTCTAAAGAATCATGAAATTAATCGAAAGTCCAAATAGCCAGTGAAACTTGTATAACACCCTGAGCTTGAAAATAAGGGGAACTCTCATAGAGACAGATAAGCTCAGGATGAAGAGTTTTCTTTTATATTCACTGGACAGTAGACTCTGCTATGAGTGGGGACAAAGATAAGGAGTTATCTTTTGAAACCCATTCCCTAATCCCATATTACAGTAGGAACACTGGCCCGTTATTGCACAAGCAATTAATTCTCATATATTTTAATCATCCATCTTAATTAACAATAACACAGGAAAGTTGAAGAGTAATGGCACTGAAGGTTCTTAGCCAAAACACAATTATGTTGACTAAATTTGCAACATTACATTTTGATTAACTGCATGCCAGTCAGGATAACTGAAAAAAGAAAGGTCTAATTCCCATAAATGTACTTGAAAGAATTATTCAGCAAGTTTTCATTAAAGTTAATTTGGGAAGGGGTTACTTAGAGAAGCTATCTCAGAAATGAGAAAATAACAAATGTTTAAGACAAATTTTTGCTAAATATTGAATTCTTACTGATGAAAGTCTCCCTTTTCATATGATGAGTTTGGGACTTGGAATCAAAGAACTTAAGTTTGAATCTTTGGCTCTACTTGCTTTTTGTGTGACCTTGCAAAATCATTTACATTCTCTAGACCTCAGCTCTCTATCTGCAAGGTGAAGATTTTTATTAGTTGAACTTTAAAATATCTTTCCATTGCAAATCTATAGTCCTATGACTATATTGTATCTTTCATTTTCTTAATTCTCAGGATTGATAATGATTTTTGAAGGTCTTAAGGCAATCATTTACTTCTGTCCTATTCACAGACTTCCTGAGGTCTTTCATCAGAGATGGGTGGGCAGAAGTGTTCATATGATGGTAGGTATGTCTGACTGTGACTGATAGAGCAATATAGTGGGGCACAAAGATCCATATGAACATTTGGACTGGAAATATTTGTAAATTGATACATTCGCTGGGTGGTCCTATATCAGTGTTTTCAATGTTGCACAATGTCGCACAAAGTGCTTCAGAGAGACCTTGAGATGTTACTTAGCTTTTTTTTACCTTAATTTCCCCATCTAAAAATGAAATTGAAACAGAAAGCTTCTTGGTTCCCTCTTTGCTCTAGTGATCCAGGGATGTATTGGAGGAGTTATGGCAGAATACTTAATGCACATAATGTGATTAGGGGCACAAGAAGAAATCTATAAAGTAAGGAGTAGTGGGAGGAACAGGTTTCATCTGAATCTCACTTTGAAATGATTTAGAGGGAAGTGAGCAGAACTAGAATAATTTATGTTATGACAATAATGTTCTATTTTTTTAGAAAGAAGATATTTGATAAAAACAAAATCATACATGATACCAGATAGTTAATTTAGAATGTTGCTAATCTCCTAACAGAATTAATGGAATAAACATGAGGGCTAATATGGGAAGCAATTTTGTTTGATTCTGTCTGATTATTGCAGAGTTGTTTTTTTGTTTTTTTCCTCTGTAGGAGTCATGTTGAAAATAAGCTATAGAATGATTTTTTTTCAGGATACTCATACTATAAGCCCTACATCAAAAATAAGTCCCAGTTATGTTTGTCAAGCAGATGGATGAATTTAGTACATCCATTTCAACACATGACAGACATATTGAATTATAAAAGAATATAATACAAAATTAAATTTAAATAAATAATATTGTTAATAATACTTAAAATAAATTAAGATATAATTTATAGTTAAGTATTTTCAAATACCCAAGTGGATACCTTTGGATAACAGATAAAAATCTCTGTAAACATATGAACTCAAAACTTACTGCCTAATATTCTTGGAGTACAGATACAAAGCATGAATAATGTGCACGCTTGATAATGTCTTAATGGAAAGAAAGTCCCACCTCTAATCATCGATAAGGGCAAGAAAAATAAGATTAAATATTTAAGATATTTATGTTCATGAAACTGAAAAAGGCTGGTATGCACAAGCAATAATAAGGAAGTAGGTGGATTTAATGCTGCCACTTGTCTTGTGATGTGGCTAGCCTGGGATTCAGTCAGCATTCATCAATGAAACACATGAAGGACTTCTTTGCAAAGAGAATAGTTCAATTAATGATTCCCCACAGGAATGATTGTCTGTTTCCAGACATACCATGATAATAAACCCTAAGGCATCTTTTGGAGCAAAAGTTAATAAAAAAAAACTGGTCTTTTTTTTTGGGGGGGGAATACAGTAGCTGGGAAAAAGAAAAAAGGTTTTGCTGTGTTCACTCACTTCAGTTTTGTTCAACTCTTTATGAACCCATATGAGTTTTCTTGATAAACATAGTGGCAATGTTCCCCATTTCCTTCTCAATGAATTTTACTGAAGAGGAACTGAAGCAAAAAGGGTTAAATGACTTGCCCAAGGTCACACAGCTAATAAGTATCTGAAATCTGTTTTAAACTCAGGACATTGAGCCTTCCTGAATCCAAGATCCAGGCTCTATCAATTATGCCACCTATCAGGGCAGAAAGAAAGCAGATGTTTCTTAACTGAAAGTTTTTGGCACAGCTGAGGGAAAAAGAAAAAATCTTTTTAGAAGGTAACCCTTGAACTGAGCCTTTAAGGAACCTAGGAGCCTCAAGAGACAAAGATGTGAAAGAAAATCGTTCTAGGTATATGGGAAAACCTAAGAAAAAGCATGACTGGGGAGGGCAGAGGCAGGAATTCCTGGAAACCCATCCCACAAAAAACTCCCAAAGCCATCAAATTATGACTCTATCCAAAATTTAGAGGAGCAGAACCCATAGAAAAACTGAGTGATACAATTTCCCAGTCCAACTTAGAAGTTCGGCAAGAAAGGTTTATTCCACCAGGACAGGGGGATTAGTAAAAACCACAACTGCAGCACAGAAAGGTAGGTGCCTGGGTCCCTGGCAGAGGGGGCAGTTTCCAGACCCCTGGCCCAGTGATCTTTAGGGACAGCTAGAGGGGTGGTGAGCGAACTCTACAATGCCAAAGTGAGAGTAGAGTGGAACACTGACCTCAGAGCAGCCCTGTAGTGAGAACCTGCAGCAGGAGTCAATAATGCCACCAGCACACCCACAGCTCTCAACCCATAGATGGTAAGGGGGTCAGAAGGAGACTGCAGAGGTCTCTCTGCTCTCTCTCTGGGGCAGATCTCAATGATTTGCCCACACTTAGATCCAGGTTGCAGTCTGGGCTCCCATACAACCTTGGTGAAACAGGGATCCTCCTCATAGCTCAAGAGCAGAGGGGAGGGCCTGAAAATAGGCAAGAGAGTGGTTAGAGCCTCTCATAAGACCTTGGAAGAATTAAGGTCCCTGTGAGTTGCCCCAAAACCCCCCAAAGCCTTGGAAGTGCAATAAATCAGTCATAGGCTGAGGAAATAAGCAAACAACAGAAAAAGAATTTGACCATAGAAAATTATTTTGGTCTCATGGAGGACCAAAATACATACTCAGATGATCACAAAATCAAAACTTCTGTGTCCAAAACCTCCAAGAGAAATAGAAAATAGACTCAGGCTATGATGAGCTCAAAAAAAGACTTGGAAAAACCATTAAGGGAGGTAGAGGGAAAAATTGGCAGTAGAAACGAGTGCAATGCAGATAAATTATGAAAGCCAAATCAGTAGAATGGTTAGATGGCACAATGGATAGAGCACTTCCCCTGCAGTCAGGAGTACCTGAGTTCAAATCTGTCCTCAGGCACTTACTAATTACCGAGCTGTGTGGCCTTAGGCAAGCCACTTAACCCCACTGTCTTGCAAAAATACTTAAAAAACAAACAAAGAAACAAACAAAAACAAATCAGCAGTCCGGTGAAAGAAAAACAAAAAATACTGAAAAAATATTATGTTAAAAACCAGTTTAGGCCAAATGGAAGAAAAGTAGCACAGAAGGAAAATGAAGAGAAGAATGCTTAAAAAGCAGATTTGGACACCTGGAAAAAGGAGATAAAAAAGGTCTCTGAAGAAAATAACTCCTTCAAATGCAGAATGAAACTATAGGAAGCTGATGACTTTGCAAGAAATCAGGAAAAAATAAAACTATTCCAAAAAAAGCGAAAAATTAGAAGAAAATATGAGATATTTCATTTAAATAAACAGCCAATCTCAAAAACAGATTCAGAAGAGATAACTTAAAAATTATTGGGCTACCTGAAAGTCATGACCAGGATCAGAGCCTAGACTTTATTTTTCAATAAATAATACAGAAAAATTTCTTTAAGATCCTAGAAGCAGTGGATAAAATAGAAATTGAGGGAATTCACCAGTCAGCTCCTAAAGGACATCTCAAAAGAATAATTTCCAGGAATGTTATAATCAAACTCCAAAACTCCCAAGTCAAAGAGAAAATACTAAAAGCTGCCAGAAACAAATAATTCAACTACCATGGCTTTGTAGTCAAGATTACACAGGATCTAGCAGCATCTATGTTAAGGGCTCGTAGGCCTTGGAATATGATATTCCAGAAGGCAAAAGATTTTGGTTTTCAACTGAGAATCAGCTACCCAGCAAAACTGAACATCCTCTTCCAGGGAAAAAGATGGACTTTCATTGAAACAGGGGATTTTCAAACTTTCCTATTGAAACAAATTTTATCTCCAAGTACAGGACTCAGGTGAACCATAGAGGGGGTGGAGGAGAAATGACTACTTATGAGGAGCTTAATGGTGATAAACTCTTTGAATTCCTGCATGGGAATAAGATAGAGATAACTCATACAAATCTTCTCATTAGTTAGAAGGAGTATATATAGACAAGGCACAGGAAGGAGTTAAATATAATGGTATAATATGGTAAAAAGATGGAGTCAATGGGTGATAAAGGAAAGTGCTGGGAGGAAGAGAAGGGTGAGGAAGAAGGGGCTAAGATATTTTACAGAAGAATCATGAAAAAGGTTTTACAATTGAGTGGAATGGGGGGGAAGGTGAGGCTTAATTCTCATCAGAAATGGCTCAGAGAGGAAATAATATACACACTTAATAGGGTATAGAAATCTATCTTACCCTAGAGAAACATGAGAGGAAAAGGAGGGGATAAGGGAGGATGGGGGAGTGAAGGGGGGTGTAGGTGGTAGAAGAGAGGGAAGATCATGGGAGATGGTATTCAAATACAACACACTTCTGAACAGGGAAAAGATGAAAGGAGAGAGAGAATGGAATAGATGAGGTGGGGAGGAATAGTGTGGAGGGAAATACAGCTAGTCAAACCAACTGTGGGAAAAATATTGAAGCAACTTCTCTGGTGGCTATGTTGGGGAAGGCAACTCATCCCAGAGACAGAGCCATTGGAATTCGAACACAGACTGAAGTACATTTTTTTCTCTCACTATTCTTGAGGTTTCTCATCTTTTTTTGGGGGGTGGGGGCAGGGTTATGATTACTCTCACAACAAGATTATTGTAATAAAATAAAATAAATTTTAAAAAAGAAAAGGCTTGACTATAAGAAATGGAATCTCAAATTAAAGGATGATGTAATAGATCATTTTGATTGACATTTAGAGTGAATAAGGAGAAGTAATGTGTAGAGGTATTGAAAAGGCAGGCTGAAGCTTGCCGATAGAGGAGGCTATATTTTATCTCAGAAATAATCAAAAGATACTAGATATTCCTTGAGCAGGAAAATTATGTGATCAGACTGATGCTTTAGGAATATCAGTTTAGTGACTGTGGAAAAATATTAAAGAAGAACATTTGGAGGCAAGGAGACCAATTTGGAAGTTATTGTCATAAACCAAGTGAGGAGTGAGAATTTTGAGGTGATAATGGTTTTATGAGCAGAGAGGAAGGAATTGATGTGAGACTGATTGAATTCAAGGGATGTTTGATGATAAAGAGGTGAGGATCATGATTAGATTGTTCAACATCCTTTTTCCATTAAACTTGGGGAGATTTTCAATATCAATTTTAGAAAGTCAGACAAAATCAGTAGAAGATTAATAATGTTAATTTATAGCAATATGTCAAGGATATGTCATTTTTTGTCTATATAAACATAGATATTTAAGTAAGTTATTTTTGCATATAGTAACATTATTTATGCTTAGTTTAGCTTATTTCTCTCAGGGTCAACAGAGCTGCTACTGTCAATATTTAATTATTCCTTAAAGCATCTTAAATTATTAATTGCTGAATCAAAAGCATTAAAAAGAGAAAATGTCATTCAACTAATTACTATCTGTGCAGGACTATATCTTGATTTATCCTTAGTTTGGCCTTTTCAGTTGCAAACAAAGCCACAGTTAGTACAATTGAAAGCAACTATAAGGAAATAAAATGTTACTTGATGAATTTTGTAATTCAAAATATCCCCCATTTGACATTCTGTTGTCCTTTTGCTAAAATGATAATCATTTTCAGTTTCTTTCTCATTGACTTTCCAGTTAATTCTAAAAATTGTCACAGTATTTTTGCACTGGTTTTAAGAACTTAATTACTGGAACTATTCCCTTAAGCTTGATAAAGTATCATTTTTCTCATTTTTCTCTTGTGAATATTCTACTATCTACCTCAGGTAAACTTTCTGATTAAGCTGTCTGGGAGACTTATTGCTGAATATACTAGTGTTTATGGGGGTTTTTTTAATGTGTTCTATTTTATTTTTAGAAACTCACATACAATTAGATAATTCTTTTAATTCTTTGAAAAAATTCAAAACCTCTCACAGTCAGCATCTAGTACCAGTCACATTCCAATTTATATATTTTTGTCATGTGTTAATCCTATCAGTCTCTGCCTGAGATAAATGGAATCTTTCCTTGATCTAACTAACCCTAAGTTTGTTTTATTTGTTGTTTTTTATTTTTCCTTCTGGAGTCAGTTAAGGAAAGGTACATTAGGGAAGTTGGTTCCCCATTTTCCATACTTCTGAACTGAACTGGTGTTCACCAAACAAAGTTTTTCTTAATTTTATGGATTTTAGGGTGCTCTTCTCTCAAAGTACCTTGCAATATATATTTATATATATATATATATATATATACATATATATGTATATATATATATATATTTTCTATGTCTTTATGTATACCTATATGTAGATATCTCTATATAATATGTGCTGTGTTTTTATGAATATTATGCCATTTGATTCTTATAGTAACTCTGGGAATTAGGTGCTATTATTATTATTTCCATTTTTTATAGTTGAGGGAACTAAAATTAATAGCAGTTAAACAAAAATTAAAGTTTCATAAAAAGTACATATCTGGGGCAGCTAGGTGACATAGTGGACAAAGCACCAGCCCTGGAGTCAGGAATACCTGGGTTCAAATCCAGTCTCAGACACTTAATAATTACCTAGCCATGTGGCCTTGGGCAAGCCACTTAACCCTGTTTGCCTTGCAAAAAAACCTTAAAAAAAGTGCATGTCTGAGACAGATTTGAATTTATGTTCTTGACTCCAAAACAAATGCTCTAGTCCTTATTCCTAGCTGCTTTAGCAGAGTTGGTTTCATTGTGATCCTAAAGACAATAATTAAAATTATTAGATGAGATACTTGGCCCTATATTAATCCCTGGGGAAACTAGAAGAAGCATAAGGTAGTCCAGGCCCTCATGGAGCTAATTATCTAAAAGGGAACATAACTAGCAAACAAAAAAGTATAAACAAATTATATACAAGGCAAGTAGTAAGCAATTAAAAGGAAGGAGCTAGAATTAAGAAGAATTAGGAAAGACTTCCTGCAGGTGGTGGAATTTCAGCTGAGACTAAAGGGAGACAGGAAAACCAAGATGAAGAAATAGAGCATTCCCAAAATGGATAGAGTCAGAGAAAATGTCTGGAACCTCTATGTAGAATATCTTCTCTGTGGAATAGCAAGGGAGCCAGTGTGACTAGGTAGAACATAAAGTAAAAAAACAAAATAAAACTAGAAAGCCAAGGGGAGAGGTGTTAGACTATGATTCAAAGTTGCTAAAAGAATAATATTTTGATGAGTATTAACACCAGAGTATTTTATATTTGATCCTAGAGGTGATAGGGAACTACTGGACCTATTTAGTTGGGATTAGGTATGGGATTGGCATGGTTGGACCAATAACTTTGATAGCTAGATATAAGGTGGATTGAAGTGAGGAAAGACTAGCCAACATACCCTACATAACCATAGATTTTTGCAATACTACAAGGTGAGATGATGAATCTCTCTCTCTCTCTCTCTCTCTCTCTCTCTCTCTCTCTCTCTCTCTCAGTAGTGGAAATTTCAGAAGACAGAAAAAAGATAAATATTCTAGAGATACCACAAGAGTGAAACTAACAGGTTTAGTGAAGATTGGAGAGGGGTGGGGTCAAATCATTAGAAATAAAGTATAATACCAAGATTGTGAGTCTGAAGGACTAAAAGGAGGGTGTTGCTGTCTATGATAATAGGGAAGTAAGGAGAAGAAGGTTTAGGGAGAAAGACAGTGTGTTGTGATTTTGACATATTGCATTTATGATTTCTACTAAATTTCTACTTTGAGATGTCAGAAAGGCAGATAGAAATTGGAGATCAAAAGAAAGATTAGAATAGAATAGCTAGATTTGAGAACCACCAACATAAGATAGTAATTAAATGCATGAGAACAAGGAGGTCACAAAATGAAGTCAAATAGAGGGAAAAGATAAGAGCTACAGAGCCTTTTGAAACACCTGTTTTTAGAGGGGATTACCTAGACGAAAATCAAGCAAAGTAGTAGTCTGATAGAGGAAAGAAGGATAGAATAATATCCAGAAAAACTAAAGAGAAGAGAATGTCAAGGAGGAGAGGGTGGTCAACAATGTCAAGGGCTACAGAGAGGTTATAGAGAATGAGTATTGAGAAAAGGTTACTGAATTTGACAATTAAGAGATCATTGACAACCTTGAAGAGAGAGGTTTCATGGAATGACAAGGTTAGAAGTTGAATTGTAAGATTTAATAAGTGAATGAGAGGAGAAAAAGTAGGGGCACCTATTGTAGATAGTCTTTTCAAGTGAAAGAGAAATAGGTTAATAAATGGCAGTTTCTTCCTTTGTAAAGTGTGGGAATTGTTTCTGGGAAGTAATTTATAATTATGTATAAAACGTTACCAAAGTGTCTGTATTCTTTGACCCAGAGATTCCACGATAACATAAAACCCAAGAAGAATGAAGGTTGAAAGGAAGTTTACAAATATAAACAATATTCAAACTGAGTTTTTATGATACTAAAGAAACATAAAGAAATTAAGCACTATTGATTGAGAATTAGTTAATAAAATATGAAATACTACTAGGCCATAAAATTGTGATTATTATTGAGAACTCAAAGGAAGATAAGGAGGCCTACATGAAATAATGGAAAGTGAAAAAAAAACTGGGTTGGGGGAGAGAAAAATATAAAAGTGTAATAAGAAAGGAAACTAAAACATATTAAATTCCGTGTGACAGTAATAACTAAATTTGTAGCTAGAATTCAGAAAATGTTCTCCCAGCTTTCACTGAAGACTGTGGAGAGTAGGAATATGGAATGAAACATGTATTATTTTGTTGATAGGAGTTAGTTGACTTTGCTAAATTGCTTTAAAAAAATCTTGATGGTAGAGGGCAAAGGGAGGGATGCTGCAGTAAAGGACCATTTTCAGAAATGAATATGGGACTTCCAGCCAAGATGGTGGAGAGAAGACAGTCCTTGTGCTAAGGTCTCTGGATCTTCACTCATACATAATATGAAACAAACCTTTTAATGGAAATCTTTAATGGAAAATCCAGAAAGAGAAGCTAGCAAAACAACACATACCTCAATGTCTTCGGGGATTGTGGGTGTGTCCCGAGTGCAGAGCACAAACATCCAGTGGGGGAAGGGTGAGACACAGATAAGCCTAAAATCAGACCCAGAGGCATTGCTCTGAGAAACAACCAGAGAGTGGGGGTGGAGCCATCGAACTGACAGTCAGGAACTTTCTGGAAGGACTGGAGGGTGGTTCCAGCCTCTAGTAACTACCGACTGGTCAGGAGGAAATATTACACTCAGTGAGCAAAGCCTCTAGCACCCCTACTGGTCAGCCCCCATAGATTTACTAAAACCAATGAGTAAAGCCTCTAGGGATCCCAACACCAAACCTTTGTGAACCATTCCCTCCCCCAATCAAGATCTTAGGAAAATGACAGAAAGGGGGGTCCATAGAAAAATTCCTAGAAAGAAAAGATCCTAACTCAGAGAAATATAGAACCTCTAAGGAGAATATGATTTGGTCTCTAGCACAGATAGACTTCCTTGAAGAAATCAGGAAGGAGTTTAAAAAATAAATTGGAAAATTTGGAAAGTTTGGGAAAAGAAACTGAAGAGAAGATTAACACCTTGCAACAAGAAATCAAATCCTTGGAAAATACAATTGGACAAATGCAAAAAAGGCAATAATTCATTCAAAACCTCAATTGGGCAAATGGAAAACTCTTACAAAAATAGAATTGACAAATTGGAAAAGGAGTTACAAAAGGTACCAATGAACTCATCAGACAACAAGAATCCATGAAACAAAACCAAAAAATTGAAAACATAGAAGAAAATATAAAATACCTCATCATCAAAACCACTGACCTCGAAAATAGATTGAGAAGAGATAACCTAAGAATTAGTGGTCTTCCTGAAAACATCAAAGACAAACAAAAAGCCTGGACTCAATATTACAGGATTTAGTGATGGAAAATTGCCCTGATATTATGGAACCAGAGGGCAAAAATAGTTATTGAAAGAATACATAGATCCCATCCAGAAAGGGATTTCAAAATGAAAACTCAAGGAATATTGTAACCAAATTCCAGAATAATCACATAAAAGAGAAAATCCTGTAAGCAGCCAGAAAGAAAATGTAGATACCAAGGAGCCACAGTAAGAATTACACAGGACCTGGCAGCATCAACATTAAGGGATCAAAGGGCCTGGAATGCAATATTCCAAAAAAGCAAGGAAGCTTGGAATGCAGCCATGAATCCATTATCTGGCAAAACTGAGCCTTATCTTCCAGGGCAAAAGATAGATATTTGATGAAATAGAAGACTTCCAACTTTTTCTGAATAAAATACCAGAGCTTAATAGAAAATTTGGACTTAAAACAAGAGACTCAAAAGACAAATGAAAATGGTAAATAAAATAGAATGGGGGGGAAGAGAAAATAGTGTTATCAAATAAGATGAAACTGTCTATATTCCTACCTGAGAGAGACTGTAACAACTCTAGGGAATTGTAACTTTGTTAGAGAGAATTTAATTAGCTAGAAGAGGTAGACATTCATGACTTATTCAAGTAAGTGCTATCCAATAAGATGAAACTGGCTATATCCATACCTAAGAGAAAGACTCTAATAACTCCCAAGAAGTGTAACTCTATTATAGAGAATTTATTTAGTCAGAAGTGATGGACATTTGAGAAAATGACTATATCCTTACTTTGGAGAAAGACTCTAATAACCCTCAAAAATTGCAATTCTAGTAGAGAGAATATACTTAGCTAGAAGTGATGGATACTCATGACTTTTCTGTAACTCAGAATGATTTAAAAACAATACTTCCTTAAAAATGGGTACAGTAAATACAAGGGAGGCTGGAAGAGACTGAATGTGGTAAATCTCATTACATTAAGAGGTACAAAGTACCTATTGCAATAGAGAGGAAGAAGGTAAGAGGTGAGAAACACCCCAATCTTACTCACATCAGATTGGAATAAAATTAACACACATATACTCAGTTAAATTAATAAATTTATCTTGCCTTTAAAGTGTTAAAAATGAAAAAGGGGGAGAGGAAGAAAGGGGAAGCAACAGAAGGAAAGGAAGGAAGAAGGGGCAAAGGGAAAGGGGAAAAAGAAGAGGGGGTTAGATATGGGAGGGAAAACATACTGAGGGTGGTGGTATTCAGAAACAAAGTACAGGGGAATATGGATAAAGGGAAAAAGGTAAAAAATACAAACATAGGGAAGATAACATGGAGCACCATAAAGAGTTAGTAATTATAACTTTGAATGTGAATGGAATGAATTCTCCCTTAAAACATAAGCAGATACCACAGTGGAATAAAAGCCATAATGATATAATATGCTGTTTACAAGAAACTCATTTGAAGCAGAGAGATACATAAGGAATAAAGGTAAAAGGTTGGAGCAAAATACATTTTGCTTCAGCTAGAAGATAAAAAATCAGGGGTAGCAATCCTTATCTCAGACAAAGAAGCTTCAAAAACAGATAGTGCTAAAAGAGATAAGGAAGGAAACTATATCCTCATCAAAAGTACCATAGACAAGAATGTAATTTCAATACTAAATATGTATGCACCCAATGGTATAGAATCCAAATTATTAGAGAAGTTGAAGAAGTCACAGGAAGATATAGACAACAAAACTCTACTAGTTTGGAGATCTCAACCTCCTGCTCTCAGATTTAGATAAATCTAACCATAAAATAAACAAGATAGAAGTTAAGGAAGTAAGTAGACACAATAGGCTTATGAAAGAAATTGAATGGGAATAGAAAGGAATATATATTTTTTTCTACAACACATGGTACTTACACAAAACTTGACCAAGTACTAGGGCATAAAAACCAATCAATTGCAGAAAGGCAGAAATAGTCAATACATCTTTCTCAGATCATAATGCACGAAAAATCACATGCAATATTGGGACAGGAGATATAGGGCCAAAACTAATTGGAAACTAAATAACTTCATTTAAAGAATGAGTGGATCGAGGAATAAATTATAGAAAGGATTAATTAATTATTTTATCCTAGAATAACAATAATGAAACAACATTCCAAAACCTATGAGATAACTCAAGGGGGCTGTCAGGGGATATATTATATATTTAAATGTTCACATGAATAAATTAGAAACAGAGGAAATCATTGAACTAAATATGCAACTAAAAAATTAGAGAAAGAACAAATTAACCTCCACTCAGTTAAATACAAAATTAGAAATTCTAAAATTAAAGGAGAAATTAACAAAATCAAAAGAAAGAAAATTATTGAAACAATAAATAAAACCAAAATCTGGTTTTATGAAAAAAACCAATAAAATTGATAAACCTCTGGTCAATTTGACTAAAAAAAGAAAGGAGAAAACCAAATTAGTTATAATAAATGAAAAAGGTGAGCTCACTACCAATGAGCAGGAAATTCAATTAATATTTTAGCATTATTAGGCCCAACTCCAGACCAAGAAATTTGATAATAACAAGGAAATGGATGAATATTTATAAAAATATAAGTTGCTCAGGTTAAAGAAGAAGAAATTAAAGACCTATCTCAGAAGAATAAATTCAACAAGCCATTACTGAACTCCAGAGCCAGATGGATTCACAAGTGAATTCTATCAAACATGTAAGGAACAACTGGTTCCTATTCTATATAAATTCTTTGAAAAAATAGGTGAAGATGGAATTCTACCTAACTCTTTCTATGACACCAATATGGCACTGATACCAAAAACAGGAAGAGTTATGACAGAGAAAGAAAATTATAGACCTGTCTCATTGATGAATATAGATGCAAGAAAATATTTTATTATCTTAGCAAAATGACAATAAGTTATAACTAGGATAATACATTATGATCAAGTATGATTTATCCCAGGAATGTAGGGTTGGATCAATATTAGGAAAACTGCTAGTATAATTAATTATATCTATAACATACCTATCAAAAATCATATGTTCATATCAATAGATGCTGAAAAAGCTTTTGATAAAATACAGCAATCATTCCTACTAAAAACACTAGAGAGTGTAGGAATACATGTTTTGTTCCTAAGAATAATAAGCAGTATCTATCTGAAACCATCAACAAACATTATATGCAATAGGGATAGACTTGAGGCATTCCCAGTAAAATCAGGGGTGAAACAAGGTTGCCCATTATCACCACTACTATTCAATATCGTATTTGAAATGTTAGCCTCAGCAATAAGGGAAGAAAAAGAAATCGAAGGAAGTAGAATAGGGAAGGAGACAAAACTCTCACTCTTTGAAGATGACATGATGGTATACCTAGAGAATCCCAAAAAGTCATCAAAAAACTATTAGAAATAATTAGGAACTTTAGCAAGGTCACAGGATATAAAATAAACCCTCATAAATCCTCAACAATTCCATATATGACTAGCAAGATATAGCAGAAAGAGCGAGAAAGAGAAATCATATTCAAAGTAACTTCAGACAATATAAAATATCTAGGAGTCTACCTGTCAAGGCAGATTCAGAAACATTTTGAAAACAATTACAAAAAACTTCTCATACAAATAAATCAGATTTAAATAATAGCAAATATCAGCTGCTCATGGATAGACAGAGCTAATATAATAAAAATGACAATTCTACCAAAATTAAACTACTTGTTTAATGCCCTACCAATTAAAATTCCAAAAAATTACTTGAATGAATTAGAAAAAATTGTAAGTAAATTCATATGGATAAATAAAATGTCAAGGAACTCCAAGGTTTTAGTGAAAAAAATAGGGCAAAAGAAGGTGACTTAGCCTTACCAAATCTAAAATTATATTATAAAGCATCAGTCATCAAAACTGTCTGGTACTGGCTAAGAAATAGAGTGGTGGATTAGTGAAATAGACTAGGTGCAATAGCAGGAATTGATTATAGTAATCTGCTATTTGATAATCCCAAGAGTCCAGCTTTTGGGATAAAACCTCTCTCTTTGATAAAATCTGTTGGGAAAATTGGGAGGTAGTATGGTAGAAACTTGGATTAGACCAACACCTCACACCCCTTACCAAGATAAGATCAAACTGGATTCAAGACCTAGACATAAAAAACAATATTATAAGAAAGGTAGAAGGAATAGTTTACCTGTCAGATCTATGGAAAGGGAAGCAGTTTATATTCAAGGAAGAGATGGAGAACATCATTAAAAACAAATGACAATTTTGATTACATTAAATTAAAAAGCTTTTGCACAGACAAAACCACTGTAAACAAGATCAAAAGAAATGTAAATTGGGAAACAATTTTTATGACTGGTACTTCTGACAAAGGATCATTTCAAATATACAGAGAATTGGGTCAAAAAATTTTTTTAAAAAAAAGCCATTCCCCAAATGACAAATGGTCAAAGGATATGCAAAGGCAATTTACGGATGAGGAAATCAAAGCAATCCATGGTCATAAGAAAAATTGCTCTGAATCAGTAATTATTAGAGAAATACAAATTAAAACATCTCTGAGGTGCCACCTCACACCTCTCAGACTGGCCAGTATGAGCAGAAAGGAAAATGATCAATGTTGGAATGGATGTGGGAAATCTGGAACACTGATATATTGTTGGTGGAGCTGTGAACTCATCCAACCTTTTTGGAGAGCAATATGGAATTATGCCCAAAGGGCAACAAAAATGTGCATACCCTTTGATCCAGCAATACCACTACTGGGTCTATACTCTGAAGAGATTGTGAAAAAAGGGTAAAAATATCACCTGTAGAAAAATATTCATAGCAGCTCTGCTTGTTGTGGCAAAGAATTGGAAATTTAGTGAATGTTCATCATTTGGGGAATGGCTTAATAAACTGTGGAATATGATGGAATACTATGTTCAATTAGAAAGCAGGAGTGATGGGAATTCAGGGAAGTCATTTGCATGAACTGATGCTGACCAAGATGAGCAGAACCAGAAGAACATTTTGCACCCTAACAGCAACATGGGAGTGATGATCAACCTTAATGGACTTGCTCATACCAACAGGGCAATAATCAGACACCAATTTGATGTGATAGAAAATGCCATCTGTATCCTGAGAAGGAATTGTGGAATTTGAACAAAGACTTTAATTTTAAAAAATGTTATCCTATTATCATACTTCATGTTTCTTCCTTAAGGATATGATTTCTCTCTCATCACATTCAATTCAGATTAATGTATACCATGAAAATAATGCAAAGATTAATAAACGTCTTCTGTGGGGGGGTGGGGGGAGGGAAGCAAGATTGGGGGAAAATTATAAAATTCAAAATAAACAAAATCTTTCAAAAACAGAAATGTATGTGATATAAAAATTCATGACTTCATTCATTTATTTCATTGTAAAGGTTATCCTAAGTAATTTCTAGCAATCCTTAGAACTCTATGATTCTATGAATCAGCTCAGAAAAGTCATTTTCTTTGCTAAAAAAGACTGTTCCTTATCCCTTGTCTGCATTTTCACAATTACAGTTAAAACCAAGGTTACAAGGGCCACTAATTTTTAAACAAATGTAGAATTCATTGAATTAATATTATTTTCTTATTTTTTAATCTTTAGGTTTTTTATTTGTGATAGTTGTTTTAATATATAGTTGCTTCTGTGTTTTAAAAAATATTTAAAAATAGGATTCAAATTATAGCCTTGCTACTTACTAATTGTGTGACCTTGGGATAGTCACTTAAATGGTAATTGGTTTCATTTCCCCATCTGGAAATAGACACAATAACATTTGCCTCCCAGGATGGTAGTGAGGATAAAATGAGATAACACATATGAAGCTTTTAGCAATTGTAAAAGCTTTTATATGTCAGCTATTATTGTTATTATTATGCTATTTGGGTTTAAAAAAAATTTTTGTTAAAGCTTTAATGATAGAATTTATCAAAATAAAAATCCCAGCCCTTCAAAACCTCACTGAACTCTAACAAGTCCTTTGCTGTTAAATTCTATTACAATCATCAGAAGAGATCGTTTTCTTTAAATTTCTTTTAAAAGCATCTCATTTATAATGGAAAATTTCACCCAGTGATCTTTCCTGTGGAGTTTTTGAAACTACATAATGACCTAATAATCAATCCTCACAACACCACTGTGAAGTGAGTCATTGCAGTTGTATATACAAAGGTACAAGGGAAAAATCATCTTTTTGCTCTCCAATAGGTTCATTTATTTGACTTTATTCATTCTTTTGTGTCACCCTTACTTCCTGAAATAGAGGAGGCATTCCAAAAAGTCACTCTCAGGTGGACAATCTCTATGAGGTCCCTTTCAAGAGCACAATGAAATATGAGTCTATTAAATATGATTAGGTCTGCCACCAATTGCTTCGAAGTAGCAAATTGGAAACAACACTGGTAAAATTAAGGTAAAATGGAACTTTTGCACAACAAAGTTCTGAATTTAAAATATGGATTTAGGATTCAGAGGAGAAGATAAATTTAGGTATCATATAGATCAACCCTCTTGTTTTCCAGATAAGAAACCTGAGGCCCATGGATAGGTCATATCTTTGTCAGGGCCACACAAGTAAGCAACCATAAGAGCTAGGGTACAGTAATCACAATAACAACAAAAGTAGCAACTATCTCCTCAAAATCCTAGCCAACCAGTTTGCTTTTGTGGATTCTTCAAGAAGGGTAATCTTACAGGACTCAAAATCAAAAGTCTTTAAGTGTGTCAACTTTTGTCTTCATGAAGAAAGATGGATAAGGACAATTCCACTTCAAGTTCCTAGAGCAAAAGACAATGGGAAGACACAAATGGAGCAAGTTGTCTCCATCATGTCCCTATTCCAAACTTGCCACTCTTATAGACCCCAGGGAATTTTCCTTTTGGTAGGATATTACAAGAGACAAGTTGGGATCAAATATCTGTACACTTTGATCTTCTAAGCAGACTGTACAAGACAAGAGGATAGAGGTAAGAGCTCCAGTGGATTGTGCCCTCTGTTGTGGATTTTGAGGTTTTTGGTTTCAGGTTGAGATTGGAACTCAACAAGAAGAGAGGATGCTTACATGCATAGTTGTGATGTAGGGTATGATCAAGGTGCAATCCACCGAATCCAACTTACTTTTTCCCCAACCATTCAGAGAAAGATATGAGAAAAATTCTCTGTAATAAAAAATTCAGAAACTACCTCACATAATCCATCATCCCCTTATGTTATCAACCATGGTGATGATACCTAGAAAAAAGAGAAAGATACAGATGTGTGTCAATTACTGAACTTTTAACAATAAGACTAAAGAGGACCACTACACTATGCTGTAGGTAAGATGCCCTAGATTGTCAGTGAACTTTAGTCTTGGACTTGTGTAGCAGATTCCTATATCTGAGAATAACAAAGAAAAGATTGCTTTCATCATTCAGAAGTCTTCAAATTGGTTGACTGTTAGAGAACTAACACATACAAAGTAATCGAAAGACTAAGCAATTTGCCTATTTACAAAATAGCCCCAGAGAATGGACCAGATTTTATTAGGGCTATTCTGTTCAAAGTGCTATTGTGCATAGACATTTTTTAGAAGAGTAAGTGGAGCGAACTAATGAAAAAGAAACTGTTGGAAAGTTGTACAAAAATTTTATTCAAATATGGGTGTTGGAAATCATATATGAATGAAACCATGTATTATTATATGATAGGTCTTTTCATTCTGAGATCTACTACTACTTCTTAGGATTATAGATATTTAATCTATGGAACTTGAACATACTGGCCAACCTAGCATGACTGCCTGGTAGACACACAAGTCTACAATGATTTTGATGGTCATATTGTACAAACTACTAATTAACTTAAGAGGTACCTAAAAAACTTGAGATGATGCAGTATTCTAAGTTTAGTCCTTAAGAACATTTATATTTAATTCCCATCTAGATTAGTCTTCAATTATTCTGCTACCATTAGAATTGCAATAAGCATTTATACACAAAACAGGTTTATTATTAAAAGGGGAAAAATATGCTACATTTAAGATTGAACTGTTGGATCACAGTGGCCTCTGAAACACAAAGCTTGATTCTGGAATGTAGCAATGCCCAAAGGGGATGGGAGCCCATTCCCCTCCACATGTCTCCCCAATCCCTAGCTGATAACTTGAATTCTTCATAATGAAGCTCCTCCTTTCCTCCTCATGACTCTATTACCCAGGAGCCTCACTGACAACTTTGTATCCCTAGGATTTTTCTTCCATTCTGACTATAAGATAGGTAAAAGTCTGTGCAAATTATCTTAACATTGTTAAAACCTTTCTTCCAACAAAATTTTTATTTTAATTAAATGTACTTTTAATTGAAATTTTATTTTATTTGTCCAATTACATGCAATGGTAGTTTTTCAACATTCATCCATTTGCAAATTAATGAATTACTCATTTTTCTACCACTCTCCATTCCCCGCCCCCTTCCCTTGGTGGTAAACAGTCTGATAAAAGTTGAACATGCATTTTCTTTTGTTTTAACATATTTACATAGTAATCATTTTGTGAAAGAGGATATAATTCTTTTTTAATGATTTTTTTCTATGCATGCCTATGACAAAAATGTTTCTTTACTAGACACAACCTTTATATAAAAAAAGAGTCAATGGAACATGTCATTGGAATGGGGGTCCAAATCCCTCTTCATATCATATGAGTGACTTTGGTGATATCACTTTGCCTAACTTGATCTGTTTTTTTTCATACATAAAATGAGAAAATTGAACTAGATGACTTTCTAATTCTCTAGCCTGCACTAATGGAGGGTCTATGTACTAGGGAAGCAGTGAAGAAGTAGGAGCCTTGAAACATTAACCAGTTGGTTCAGGCAATGTTGATGTTGGATTAGGACACTGTCCAGTGTGATATCATTGGACCTTTGAATCTGAAAAATACATGGGATGCAGGTTGATCGTAATCAAAATTATGATGATGACCAGTTTAATATAAAGGAGAAGGGAATGAGTGGTAGTGATTCTTCATCCTCTGGCATTATAAGAAGGCAAGATATATCAAAACAAATCGGACATACCAATTTCTCACCTAGTGAAATTGTTTCATTGTGGGTGGTACTGAACACTAAAGCAGTCAAGGCAGGAAATGTTTTAAAGATACAAAAGTTTTATTATATTTCAGTACTATATCATAACAAAATTGGCAATGCATATTAACACCAAGGATGGGCATAAAATACCACTATAGTAGAAGAAGATTGGAAAAAACTAATAAAGATTTATGGGATGATCTATCTGGTATATACAGTAGAAAATTTGATCACATAGCTTACTAAAAGGCAATAAAATGAAGCTAGGAGAGTGGAACTTGGAAAATTCAGTAAAGATGAAATTCCTGATACAGTTAACCAATAACTGAAAGTGAGAGTTACAAAGGTTAAGATGATTCAAGGAAATAAAGAAACAAAGAGAACAAAATAAATCAATATTAATTAGCAACTATGCTAGCAAGAGTCTTGAGAAGCAAATAAATTAGAGGAGATAATATACTCAAATTGTGCCAAGAAAGAATAGCTATTGGAATCTTGGAGCTTTACTGAAGATGTTCAATTAAATCAACAAGGGGATGTTTACAAATATCTTGTTTTATATATAATATTATATATAAGGATATCAATGAGAAAAACAAGTCATATATTTTAGAATAACTGGCATCCTGGAATCAAAATTTAATAAAAATAAAAATTATCAATTTACATCTATGTAGTTTCAGTTTCAATGCATATTTTTGGTACAGAAAAATGAATCTAGAACAGGAATTTGTAACCTGAGGTCCATTAATTTTTAAATGTTTTGATAATTCTAATTTCAATACATTTGGTTTTCTTTATAATCTTATGGGTGTTATTTTATATCTTTATAAGTATTATTCTTAGATGTGTTCCACAAGCTTCACTCCTCCAATTAAGAATCCTTTATTTTGAAGATAACTAAACAAAATCTATTATATTGTTAATGAAAGATTCTTTCAAAGGTTCCTTTTTTTCAAGGTAGATAAAGAAAGATGGGTATTTCCTCATCCAAAACAGGATAAAAATTTGTGGATGATTTTATAGCACACAAAGCAAGACTTTTCAAGATAAATCACACAGTACGGACTGGCAATAGTTATATGTCACTGGATTTTCTATGTGTTACAAAAACTGATTTATTTCTAAATGGGAGACTATGGAATTAGAAATATTATACACTCAGATCAAAAAGCCCTTCATGGATAACATGCACATAGAATTAATGAATGTAAACAAAGAAATATGAAACTAATAACTAAGTCAATTAGATATGCTTATAGAAATGAGAGAATTTACTACAATGATTCAGGATCAGATCACTGTCACAAGAAATTCGAGAAAGGTTGTATTTAAGGATCTTGGATTTAAAAAATCATGTAGATTATGCAATATAATGCTGGAAACTGTGTAATATATCACTTCTAGTAGCAAAAATTTAGCATTTGTCAAATGCTTTGAAAGATTTGTCTAGAATTTGGACTCAATTTTGGCTAGAATTTTAGTTAGAATTTTACCAGCTGCTCATACTCTTGTAAATTATCAGATGACAGATTCTGGTTCTATCAATACTAACCCAATATATATATATATATATATATATATATATATATATATATTTGAAAATGTAATAAATAAGGTGTAACATTATAGGCAGAATTTCTATCCATAACCTATTGGCTATGAAATTAAATCATAATAATTTAAATTATGTTTTAATAGATATCCTCATGTTAAAAGATTATAACCTCCAAAATTATATTGAATGAAATTCATTATTTTTTAATATTTTATTTTTTCCAATTACATATAAATATTTTTGGCTTTTATTAAAAATACTGAGATCCAAATTTTCTTCCTAAATCTTTCCCTTGCCTTCTCAGTGAGAAGGTAAGAAAACTGAATACAGACCAAAAGAAATCCAAGAAAAATTAAGTTTTGAAAAGTATACTTCAACAGTGCTTCAGTCTCCATCAGTTCTGCCCATAGAAGTAGATAGCATTTTTGCCCTGAAGCATTTAGAATTGCCTTGGATCATTTTGTTGCTGAGAATAGCACAGTTGATAATCATTGTTATGGCATATCAAGTTATCTTGATTCTGTTCACTTGATTTTATATCACTTCATGTTAGTCTTCTCAGTTTTGAAATGCTTTCCAAATTATAAACATTTACTGTAATAAACTAAACTCAATGGCAAGAGATTATAGTACACTTAATCCCATCATCTTTTGTGAAACTAACGTTACTTAGAGTGCTCCCTTAAATGGTCTTTCAAAATGAACAAAAACAATCAATTTATCCATCTATGTAATATTACATACCAAAAAATGAAATCAAAATAACTATTTGTTCCCATACCATTTCTATTGAACTCTTCAAAATAGATAAGAATAAGATAACAATTATAGTAATGACAACATTGAGAGCTAACAAATTTTCAACAGCTTCCAATTACCTAGAAAGCCTAGACTTAATGCTCAATATTCAACCTACAATTGCACATTAGAAGATCATTACCTTTCACAAAAACAATAGATAATAAATCCTTATGTCATGAATAAAATCTTCAAAATGCCCTTGGGAATTCAACAAACAAATGTTACCAGAACTAGTCTACTCTCATAATATTAACTATAATTTTCAGAATATAGTATGTTCTTTATAAGATGTCTATTAGAATCTGAATCTTCAAGCTATATGTCATGAATAGCTTTCAAATTAAAAATAACTAGAAAAAGAAATCAAAATAATATGGGGACAGATCTAAAGCTTTTCAATTTCTTTGCTATTAAATTTGTTCCAAAGATGCTATCAGTTAACCCACACAAAAGGAATCTAACTTTTTATATGTTTATTCAGTTACAAGAATCAAGATTATCCAGGGGTGCAGAGCCTAGATGGGGCATACGGGCAGGATTTTCCAGAAGTTCTCTTCCCAAATACTCAAAAAGCTTAAAATTATGACTCTAAATTTGAAAGGTAAAGAATACCCATAAAGACCCAGTGAAACAATTCTCCAGCCCAAGGTAACTTGGAAGATCCATGGAAAGGCTCTGTTCCATTGGGGTCAGAAGACATGGCAGTGCAGACAAAGTCACATTGCGCTGGAACAAACATTCCATTCAGCCTTCCAGGAATAGCTCATGGGGATCCTGAGGCCCTGGGAGTGCTTGCTGGTGACAGCAGAAACCATTTCCACACTTCCTAAGCCAGGGATAACCAAGCCAACTTGGGAAATTAGCAGCAAATCTCTGCCAGAATGAGCACAGACCAGCATGGCCCTCAGCAACCCCAGTCCCAGGAAACAGATACAGACCTGTGGAGCCACCCAGCAGGGAGCCACCTAGCAGGAAGCCATTCAGCAGGGAGCCACTCAGCAAGGAGTCATCCAGAAGGGAGTCACCTAGCAGGGAGCCACCCAGCATTGAGTCACTAAGCTGGGAGCCACACAGCAGTGAGTCACACAGCAGGGAAACTCCCAGCAACATCTTCCAGAACACTCACTCCATGGAAGGCAAGGGGTCGGGGAGACTGTTGAGGTCTCTCAACTATACCTGGGACAGGACTCTTGTGCTTAGATCACATGCAGACCCTGCTCGCAGTCTGGGGCCCCCTATTGCCATAACAGACCAAGGACCCTCCTCACAGCTCCAGGGCAGAGGGGAGTGCTTGTGGTCATCCGCAGATCAGAGCATAGCCAGGAAAGCAGTCAGAGCCTCTCATAAGACCTTGAAAGAATTGAGGTAAAAGCTTAGAAAATACTTCAAAACCAGGTCATAGGTTAGGGAAATGAGTAAACAGAAAAAATAAAAAGAATCCTACCATAGATAATTACTTTGATCCTAGGGAGGTTGAAAATACATGCTCAGAAGATGACAAAGTCAAGGCTTTTGTATCCAAAGCCTCCAAAAAAATAGGAATAGGTCTCTGTCTATGGAAGAGCTCAAAAAAGATTTTGAAAATCAAGTAAGGGAGGTGGAAGAAAACTTGAGAAGAGAATTGAGAGAGATGTATGTAAATCATGAAAACCTAGTCAGCAGTTTGGTCAAGGAGATACAAAAAAATGGCAAAGAAAACCATTTAAAAAAACCAGTCTAGGTCAAATGGAAAACACAATCCAAAAAAAGTTAATGAGGAGAAGAATGCCCTAAAAATCAGAATTGGCCACATGGAAAAGGAAATAAAAAAGCTCTCTGAAGAAAACAACTCCTTCAAATGTAGAATGGAGCTAAGGGAAGCTGATGATTTTGTGAGGAATCAAGAAAAATAAAAGAAGAATGAAAAAGTAGTAGAAAACATGAAATATCTCATTGGAAAAACAACAGACGTGGAAAACAGATCCAGGAATGACAATTTAAAAATTATTGGACTACTTAATGTCATGATCAAGAAAAGAGCCTTGATTTCATTTGTAAAGAATTTCTCCAGAAAATTTCCCTTGATATCTTAAAAGCAGAGGATAAAATAGAAATCGAAGGAATCCACAGATCACTTTCTGAAAGAGTTCCTCCCAAAAAAACCTACCAGGAATATTATAGCCAAATTACAGAACTCCCAAGTCAAAGAGAAAATATTACAAACAGCCAGAAAGAAAGAATTCATCTACCTTGGTCTACAGTCAGTTATATGTCACTGGATTTTCTCTGTGTTACAAAAACTGATTTATTTCTAAATGGGAGACTATGGAATGAGAAATATTATACACTCAAATCAATTTGTGTAGGCAAATCATCCTCCAACTATTGTGTAGTTTTGTTAATAATTATGCATCTTGGTGAATAGCAAATATTTCTTTACCTCTCATAACAAAAAAATGGATGTGTCAAAGACAAATGAAATCATATCTGTTAGAAGGTAGCAGAAACCATAGGTCTGGGATTATAGGTAATTTTAAAAGGAAGAAGGAAGCATGGAATGGAAAAAGTGGAAGGGACCTCAGAGTGGTTCTCTAATTTTTGGATTTAACAGACAGATAAACCAAGATCCAGAGATATTTGGGGAAAATTTAAACTGGAACTACAAGAGACTTATAAATTATATTATATTATAATTATTGTTATATATTATCATTATATTAAGAGATTATATTAAAATATCATGGTCAAGAAAGGTCTAGGCTAGATATATAAACCATTAAGAATCATTTCTCAAACTGGATGGTACAAAATGCTTTAATTACCTTCAGCTAGCTGTCTTATAAGTAAACTGAATTACTCTTTTTTTTAGGTTTTTGCAGGGCAAATGGGGTTAAGTGGCTTGCCCAAGGCCACACAGCTAGGTAATTGTCTGAGACCAGATTTGAACCCAGGTACTCCTGACTCCAGGACTGGTGCTTTGTCCATTACACCACCTAGCTGCCCCCACTGAATTACTCTTAATGGTCAATGACTAATCTTAACAATCATCATCATCATCATCATTTCATTTTTGTATTGGGATATTGTTAGACAACCTTTTGAAACCTTAGGAAAAGAAGATGTTTTACCTCCTCTGTCATGGAGATACACACATTGAAATTCAGTCATAAATGTTTAATGTGTTATGATCTATGAGCTAAAGAAGCATTGTGACTTAAATATGTATTATTTATCCTCATCTTTTGAAGAGAAATAAATGAGATTTTCATGGAGTTTCTGTGTTGTTCTGGTTCAAATTTCAGAAGATAAAATCTTGAGAAGAGGAATTAACAGGCAGGCACAGGAGTGTTAGTATGCAGACCCTATAGCTCTACTGGACCTCCATTCATTATAACTGATGCCACAGCTTGAAGCCTAAAGGAGAGATGATATTGAAAGTTAGCTCATCATTTGCAGGAATTTTCCTTCCTAAAATTCCTTCCATATCCCTTTATTTCTTCACAAGCATGTAAATGAAATCCAAATCTTACCTCCTCTTTATTATTTCTTTGTATTTCTACTTAATTAGTAAAGAGGCCTGGCGTTAGATTGGTGATGTGATAATTTGTGGTCCTTATGGGTTTTATTTTGGGGAGTAGGGAATCAGAAAGAAGAAAAATGTTCTAGATATATTAAGAAAAGAAAAAATATACTTATTGCATTTAGGACTATATTTCCTCCACCCTGACCCATACTCCAGCTGAAGGCTATGAGCTAAATAAAAGAGAACTCTATTGATTTTATATTCTCTAACTTTCCAAATCAGAACAAAAACCTGAGTCTGAGTTTTCCCATAGGAAAAAGGGCAAGGCATTGGTAAGTTTTAAGTGTCAGAAAGAGGTTTGGTTTGTAGCAATCGAAGGTCAACATTGGAGAGAAAGTAACTTTGAAAAATCTTGCTTTCCTATTTTTCTTTCTGGTCAGACCGAAAGGGCTTTAATGGTCATGGCATGTCCATATTCACTTGGGAGTTATAGAGAAGGGAATTGGAAAAGGATGGTTTCACTTACAAGAAAGTGAACATTATGTCAGTTTTATTGGATTTAAGTAGGTAGGGGGGGTGAGACCCAGGGAATGTGAGAAAGGATAACTCTACATAGCAAGGTAATTATGTTGGTCCTTTAAAGGGGCAAGAAATTATTTGATTTTTTTCCACTTGAAGTATTTTTGGTAGGGAGAATTAGTGTGAAGAAATTACAACAGAATTTCAAGCTCAAGTTGTGACCTTTTGGGGTTCTTGACTTGATGGTTGAGGAGTAGATAGGGAAGCAGCATTCTATAGTCTTTTTACTTGGAAATTCAACTTTGTAAAAAATAATATACACATATGCATTTCACAAAGCAGGGTACCTATCACCTCCAGCAACATTACACTACTTAAGGTTTCTATATTTCTTTTCTCCTTTTCCCCAAACCTTTATCAATTGTCAATTATTTCTTCTTTGACCAGTCTTTGACCTCCTTTCAATCTTCTCTTCTGCTAACTCTGTATACATATTCGTACATTACTTCAAACATTTATCAGTCTGTCTACAAAACCTTGTTACTTTTTGTGATTTCATATCAATCTTCAGTCAGCTATAATTTTCCTAGCTCATCCCATTCACTGTGATGACCAACCCCTTCCAATTTCTCTAAAGATAGTCAAATATCATCAATTATCATTGGCAATATCAAATAAAATTTCAAGAATCTGTACATGAATTTCATCTACTTTCATGGAATATATATAGAGAGAGCTATAGCTATAGATATATAGATATAGATATAATTAAGCTATTTTTGCCATGATGGTTATGTAATTTCCAGTATAAATGATTTTTAAAATGTATTAAGCACCTTCTATGTTTAAATTCTTTACTGAGCACTAGATAAACCGAATCAAATTAAATAGATCCTGTTCTAAAGAAGTTCATTTCTAGAGAGATAAGACATTAAGCAAATTTCAGTTCCAAGTGAGATAGAAAAATGCCATTGTCCTTCAAGATGATGAATTGTCTGTCAGTGCCAAAAATTGTCTTGGCAAGATTTTTTTTTTCTGAGTCTCCAGTCATGGTTCCTGTAGCATCTACTGGAGAAAGTAAACAATTTACATTATGTACCTAATGTTAGTAGTTAGAGCTTCATCTTTGTTTCAACATGCTGCAAATTTTCTACCATATTTAGCAATCTATTACATCTTCAAGACACTTTTCCCATTTCTTTCTTGTTGTTCATATTCAGTTATTGTGACTTATTGACCCTCATGTCTCTTAAGAGTGAGAAACACAGAATATGGGAATCTTAAATACCACTAGATGCAAGAATTTCTAATTTGTGATGAATGGCATCTTTCAACCATGTGAATTATGGGATTTCTTCTTAAAGTGAATGCATTGGAAAAACAGGCACCAGAGATGCTTCAAACTAATTATTTGTTTGTTTTTTTTCCATTGGATGTTGGCAGCTATCATTGACAAACTTCAGACTTTGAATGAGATCTCACTCTCCTAATTGAATCTTTCAGGCTGACCATATGGCATGACCAGTTCTTATTTAACATCAAAATCCTTGGAATTTTTTCTTAGCTAAAAGAATGATTTTTACTAATCTAATAAACAATAACTCTAATATGTTTCATTATGCTATATTTCACAATTTTAACAATGTAACAAAATAAATTCATGACAGTAAATAAATGAAACATTCCCCTAAGTATATTCTATAATGTTTGTTAGTTATTTTTGCATGTATACACACATATGTTTATGTACAAATTTGGATAATAGATGCTTATATGACTATACAATTTTTTTCCATTGCCTACATTTTCTCATCTTTCAGATTTTGGTTGCATATGCCTTTATATTCCAAAAGTGATGCTAATATTTATTTGCCTACTTGTCTATATTTCAAATCACCAAAGTTTCTGGGTCCGTAGGGATTTGCATTAATTTGTTGGGAGAATAACTAGATTTTGTTTCTTTTCTCAACAGTTGCAAGAACAAAAGATATGTATTCTTCAAACTTTCTTATGTTTACTCATGTGAACCTCAGAAGAGAACTGAGACAGTATGGGATGTGCTATAAGCAGCTAGCCCCAGAGCCAGGAGGAACTCTGTTCAAGTCCTGCCTCTGAAACTTACCAGTAGAGAGATCCTGGACAAGTCACTCATGCTTTCAGTCACTGGGGCATTTATCTGGGATTATAAATTGGAAAAAATATTTCAGCCTTCCTTGATGAATGGAGTTCACTTAGAACTCTCTATTTAAAAGGAGCTTGGAATAAATAAACTAGGAATTTATCTGGATCATTAAGGAAGCAAGGAGGTAAATATGAAGAGGAGAGCCTTCCAGGCATGGGGAACAACCAGTGAAAGTGATTTAGAATGAAGATTGAGCATCTTGTTTGAGGGAATAGCAAAGAGGAGAGTGATACTGAAACAAAGTGTATGTGGTGAACTCTAAGGTGTAAGAAGATTAGAAAGATGTGATGGGGCAAGGATCTCAGTTATAAAAGGTTTTAAACATCAGGAAAAGATTTAAGGTATTTCCCCACTATTTCTAACTCTTACTCATTGAGTCAGGTATAAATGAACAAGCAATCACACTGACATTACAGTTTTGTATCAATTTAGTTGGGAATTTTTCACACACTATGAGCATTGGGTATCTCTATCACACATGATGCAGTGCCTAGTAGTAAAAATAATACTCCCTGTGCTGTGGAGGTGGACCCAAGATGGTGAAGTAAAGGCATGAACTCAACCAAGCTCTCCCCCAAACCACTACAAATACCTTTATATAATGATTCTAACCAAATTCCGCAGAGGCAGAAACCAAACTGTGAATGAAACAATTTTCTTGCCCAAGATAACTTAGAAGATTGACAGGTAGGATATGCTGCATCATGATGTGGGAGGAATGCAGAGCATCACAGGCTGTGCTAGAGTGAACTGACCCAACAATCTAGGAGGGGACTATTGGGCTCCTGGGTCAGTGGCAGTGGTGGCAGTTCCTAGAAGTCTCAGCCAAGAGACTGTCAAGGACAACTTGGAAGATCAGCAGGAAAATTCTGCTGCCCCAGGGGGAGAAGCAGTCAAGTGCAGGCCTCAGCAGCACAGACCCAGGGAGCCACTGAATCAGCAGAGGCAGCTGCTTACAGAGCTCTCAGTCCATGGATAGTAAAGGGATCAGATAGAGATTACAGGGGTGCCTTTGCTATCACTGAAGCAGGACTCTGGTGCTTTGCCCATACTCAGATCCAGGTGGTGGCCTTGGGTCCCAGTCCCAGGAAGAGGAGGAGAAGCACAATAGAGCTGAAAGTCCTAGTGAAGCAGGGGCTATCCTCAGTTCCAGAGCAAAGGGGAGTATTTGGGGTCACTAGCAGACCAGAGCAAAGGCCAAGAGATTAGGCATAGACTCTCCTTAGATCATAAGATCTCAGAAGAACTAAAAATTTTGCAGGTCCCTAGAAGTATCTTTTCTTTTTTAGAAAGATTTTATTTATTTTGAGTTTTATAATTTTCCCTCATTCTTACTTCCCTCCCTGCACCCCTCCAGAAGTCATTCTGTTACTCCTTACATTGTTTCCATAGTAAACATTGGTCTCAGTTGAATGTGATGAGAGAGAAATCATATCCTTAAGGAAAAAAAAAATAAAGTATAAGAGATAGCAAAGTTACATAATAAGGTAATAATTTGGGTTTTTTTCCTAAATTGAAGGTAATAGTCTTTAGTCTTTGTTCAAAGTCCACAATTCTATCTCTGGACACAGAAGGTATTCTCCATTGCAGAGAGCCTAAATTTGTCCCTGGTTGTTGCATTGACGGAATGAGCAGGTACATCAAAGTTAGTCACCCCCATGTTGCTGCTAGGATATACAATGTTTTTCTGGTTCTGCTCATCTTGGTCAGCATCAGTTCATGCAAATCCTTCAAGGTTTCCCTGAATTCCTATCCTTCCTGGTTTCTAATAGAACAATAGTAACAATAGTGTTCCATGACATATAAATATATATATATATATATATATATATATATATATATATATATAATATATATATATATATACACACACACACATATATACACATATACACATGTGGTATATATATGTATATATATACAACAGATTCTTAAGTTCATCACATAGTTTCCAATTTTTGCCACCACAAACAGGACTGTTATGAATATTTTTGTACAAGGAATGTTTTCACCATTTTTCATAATCTTTTCAGGGTATAGGCCCAGTATTGCTGTACCGAAGGGTATGCACCTTTTTGTTGCCCTTTGAGGATAATTCCAAATTGTTCCCCAGAAAGGTTGGATGAGTTCACAGCTTCACCAATAATATATTAGTGTCCCAGATTTCCTGCATCCCTTCCAGTCTGAGAGGTGTGAGTTGGTATCTCAGAGATGGTTTAATTTGCATTTCTCCAATAAGTAATGATTTAGAGCAATTTTTCATATGACTCTGGATTGCTTTGATTTATTGAGTTGTAAACTGCCTTTGCACATCCTTTGACCATATGACAATAGGGGAATGGCTTGTTTTTTTGAAAATTTGACTCAGTTCTCTGTATATTTTAGAAATGAGTACTTTTTCAGAAATAGTAGTTGTAAAAATTGTTTCCCAATTTACTACATTTCTTTTGATCTTGTTTACAAGTGGTTTTGTGTGTGAAAAAGATTTTTAATTTAATGTAATCAAAATCATCTAGTTTGTTTTTAATGATATTCTCCATCACTTCCTTGGTCATAAACTGCTTACCTTTCCTTATCTCTGAAAGGTAAACTACTCCTTGATCTTCTAGTTTTCTCATAATATTGTCTTTTATGTCTAAATCTTGTATCCATTTTGATTTTTATCTTGGTATGGGGTGTGAGGTGTTGGTCTAGTCTAAGTTTCTTCCATACTAACTTCCAATTTTCACAACTGTTTATATGGAAAAGAGAATTTTTATCCCAATAGCTGGACTCTTTGGGTTTATCAAACAGCATATTACTAAAATCATTTCCTGCTATTGCACCTAGTCTATTCCATTGATCCACCACTCTATTTCTTAGCCAATTGCAGTGAGTTTTGATGACTGATGCTTTATAATAGTATTTTAGATCTGGTAAGGCTAAGCAATGTTCTGTTGCACTTATTTTCATTGAATTCCTGGAAATTATTGACTTTTTATTTCTCCATATAAATTTACTTATAACTTTTTCTAACTCATTAAAATAATTTTTTGGAAATTTTGATTTGTAGGGCACTAAATAGGTAGTTTAGTTTTGGAAGAACTGTCATTTTTATGATATTAGCTAGACCTATACATGAAAAGTTGATGTTTTCCAAGTTATTTAAATATGATTTTATTTGTGTGAGAAGTATTTTCTGATTGTTTTCAAAAAGTTTTTGAGTCTACCTTGGCAGATAGACTCCCAGGTATTTTATATTGCCTAAGGTTACTTTGAATGGGATTATTCTTTCTAGCTCTTTCTGCTGTATTTTGCTAGTCATATATAGAAATGTTGAGGATTTATAAGGGTTTATTTTATATCCTGCCTCTAAAGTTGCCAATTTTTTCTAGTAATTTTTTAGATGATTTTTTGGGATTCTCCAGGTATACCATCATGTTATCTGCAAAGAGAGAGAGTTTTTGTCTCTTCCTTCCAAATTCTGATTCCTTCAATTTAATTTTCTTCTCTTTTTGATGAAGCTAACATTTCTAATAGAATATTGAATAGTAGTGGTGATGATGGGCATCCTTGTTTCACCGCTGATCTTACAGGAAATCCCTATAGTCTATCCCCATTTCATATGATGCTTGTTGTTGGTTTCATATAGATACTGCTTATTATTCTAAGGAACAATCCATTTATTCCTACTCTCTCTAGTGTTTTTAGTAGGAATGGGTGCTGCATTTTGTCAAAAGCTTTTTCAGCATCTATTTGATATAATCCTAGGATTTCTGATAGCTTTGTTATTGATATAATTAATTATACTGACAGTTTTCCTAATATTGAACCAACCCTGCATTCCTGGGATAAATCCTACTTGATCATAATATATTAGTAATCATTTGGCTAAGATTTTATTTAAGATTTTTGCAACTATATTCATCAGGGATATAGGTCTATAATTTTATTTCTCTATTATAACTCTTCCTGCTTTAGGTATCAGCACCATATTGGTGTCATATAAATGGTTAGGCAGAGTTCTGTCTTCACCTATTTTTCCAAAGAGTTTATACAGAATTGGAAACAATTGTTCCTTAAACATTTGATAGAATTCACTTGTGAATCCATCAGACCCTGGTGATTTTTTCCATAGGGAGTTCAATAATGACTTGTTGAATTTCTTTTTTCTGAGATAGGCTTATTTAGTTTTAAAGTCCTCTTCATTTAATCTGCTCAATTTATAATTTTCTAAATATTTGTCCAGTTCACTTAGATTTTCAAGTTTATTGGCATAAAATTGGGCAAAATTATTTCAAATTATTACTTTAATTTCCTCCACATTGGTGGTGAGTTCACCTTTTTTTTAATTTATTATACTAGCAATTTGGTTTTCTTCTTTTTTTTAAATAAAATTGACCAGAGGTTTATCAATTTCATTGTTTTTTTTCATAAAACCAGCTTTTGATTTTATTTGTTAGTTCAATAGTTTCCTTGTTTTTGATTTATTAATTTCTGCTTTTATTTTTATAATTTCTAATTTGGTTTTTAATTGGGGGGTATTAATTTGTTCTTTCTTTAATTTATTTGGATGCATATTTAGTTCATTGATTTCTTCTCTATCTAATTTATTCATGTAAGCATTTAAAGATACAATATGTCCCTTGATAGCTTCTTTGAGTGTATCCCATAGGTTTGGGTATGTTGTTTCATTCTTGTCATTATCTAGGATGAAATAATTAATCCTTGTCTGATCTACTCATTCTTTAAAATTAAATTAATTAATTTCCAAATAGTTCTGGGTCTATAGCTCCCTGGTCCAATATTGCATATTATTTTTATTGCATTATGATCTGAGAAAGATGTATTCACTATTTCTGCCTTTCTGCAATTGATTATTAGGTTTTTATATCCTAAGTACATGGTCATGGTCAATTTTTGTGTAAGTACCATATATTGCAGAAAAAAAGTATATCCCTTTCTATCTCCATTCAATGTCCTCCATAAGTCTATCATATTTAGGTTTTCTAACTATCCATTACCTCCTTAACTTCCTTCTTGTTTATTTTATGATTAGATTTATCTAAATGTGAGATCAGGGGGTTGAGATCTCCCATTAGTAGAGTCTTGCTGTCTATGTCTCCCTATAGTTCTTTCAACTTCTCCTCTAAAAATTTGGATGCATACATATTTAGTATTTGAGTGCATACATATTTAGTATTAAAATTACTTTATTGTCTATGGTACCTTTTAGGAGGATGTAGTTTCATTCCATATCTCTTTTAATGCTATTTTTGCAGCTGCTTTGTCTGACATAAGTATTGCTACCCCTGATTTTTTTCACTTCAGCTGAAGCAAACTATATTTTGCTCCAACCTTTTATCTTTACTCTATATGTATCTCTCTGCTTCAAATGAGTTTCTTGTAAGTGGCATATTGTACGATTCTGGTTTTTAATCCACTCTGCTATCCACTTACATTTTAAGGGAGAGTTCATCCCATTCACATTCAAAGTTATAATTACTAAGTCTTTATTGCCCTCTATGCTGTCTTCCTTCTGTTTGTATTTTTCTCCTTTTTTTCCCTTTATCCATACTACCCAGTGTTTTGTTTCTGAATACCACCACCTTCAGTGTGTTTGCCCTCCCATATAAACCACCTCCCCCTTTCCTTCCCCTTTCCCTTTCTTCCCTTCCTTCTGTTAGTTCTTCTTTTTCTCCCCTTCCTAGTCCCCCCTCTTCTTTCCCCCTTTTAATACTTGAAAGGTAAGATAAGTTTCTTAACTTAACTGATTGTGTCTAAGTTAACTTTAAGCCAAGTCTGATGAGATGAAGATTCAGGTGGTTCTCACCTCCTCCCTTCCTCCCCTCAATTAAAACAGGTCTTTTGTACTTCTTGATGTAATGAAATTTACCCAATTCAGTCTCTTCCATCCTCCCATCTCCTTACTGTCCCCCCCCTTTTTAAGGAGGTATTGTTTTTAAATCATTTTATCTGAGTCACAGAAAAGTTATGAGTATCCATCACTTTTGGCTCAGTATATTCTCTCTAATAAAATTATAATTCCCAAGAGCTATAAGACTCTTTCTTCAAAGTGGGTGTATAGCCAGTTTCATCTTATTGAATAGAAGTTTTTTTCTTTACCCTTTTTTTAACCTTTTCATGTGTTTCTTGAGCCTCTTGTTTTATGTCCAAATTTTCTATTTAGCTCTGGTCTTTTCATCAAAAAATATTGGAAGTCTCACATTTCATTAAATGACCATCTTTTCCCCTGGAAGAGAAGGCTCAGCTTTGATGGTTAGTGGATTCTTGACTGAATTCCAAGCTCCCTTGCTCTTTGGCATATCTCATTCCAGGGCCTTCGATCCTTTAATGTTGATGCTGCCAGTTCCTGCATAAACCTTATTGTGGCTCCTTGGTATTTAAATTGTTTATTTCTGGCTGCTTGAAGAATTTTCTCTTTAATCTGATAGCTCTGGAATTTGGCCACAACATTCCTTAGTGTTTTCATTTTAGGATCTCTTTCCATAGAGGATCGATGTCTTCTTTCAATAACTATTTTGCCCTCTGGTTCCATGATATCAGGGCAATTTTCCATCACTAACTCCTGTAATATTAAGTCCAGGCTTTTTTCCTCTTCAATGTTTTCAGGAAGGCCTATAATTCTCAGGTTGTCCCTTCTTGATCTGTTCTCAAGGTCAGTGGTTTTGCTGATGAGGTATTTTACATTTTCTTCAATTTTTTTTCATCTTTTTTGCTTGTTTAACAGAATCTTGTTGTCTCATGAAGTCATTAGTTTCCATCGATTCCATTCTTTTTTTTAGAGAAGAATTTTCCTCATTTACCTTTTATAACTCCTTTTCCAGTTGGCCAATTCTATTTTTGAGGGAGTTTTCATTTGCCCAAGTTTAGTTTCAAGAGAATCATTTTCTTTTTGCATTTTCCCAATTGAAGATCTGAAAGAATTATTCTCATTTTGTATTCATCCAAATGTATTTTCCAAGGATATGTTTCCTTGTTGCAAGGTGTTAATTTTCTCTTGAGTTTCTTTTCCCAGTTTTTCCAATTGAATTTTAAACTCCCTGATTTCTTCAAGGAAGTCTTTCTGGGCTAGAGACTAATCCATATTCTCCTCAGAAGTGCGAGATCTCTCTGAGTTAGAATCTGTTACTTTTAGATATTTCTCCATGGGCCCCCTTTTGTGCTGCCCTTTTTTCATATTTCTGGGATCTTGTTTTGGGGTTTCTGGCTCTTGGAAGTTTGCTTTTGAAGATCCTATAGACTTTGTTCACTTGGCTTAATAATTCCAAGGGCTGGCCTGTGGTGAGTGTTGGTTGCTTTCTCTGGAGTGTTTGGACCCTCAGCAGCAGGATCTGAGTTGACCTTGAACTGGGCTCTAGGGGAGGGAGTAAATTTCTTTCCCTTGAATGAATTCTGTTGCCCTGAGGGTGTGGGGGATATTTAATGATAATTAAATGCCTTTTAAGGAAAAACTTAATGAATTCAATTGACTGCCATGCCAGTTAATTTGATTCAATAAGCATTTATTAAGAGAGAAATAAATATTTCCTGCCCTCTGGGAACTTGTGTTTCACTGGAAGGGTTTAGATTCCTTGATTTCTCTATGAGAACTCTAAAAAATCATTTCCTGGTGAGTGTCCAGGTGATTTAACAAACTAGGGATGTATTTTTCTCTTTAGAGAAATAATCTTCATTCTGCAAAAGGACCCATCACAGGTTCCTCTCAAATGGCAATTTAAATGAATATTTTTTGTAAAAACAGCTGTCATATAGTGCCATAAGATATTCCCAGCACTTTATAAACAGCATCTCATTATGTAGATACTTTTTTGAGCAGTTCTCTTTTATTATGATTTTGATTTTGATTTTGAAGATTGGTAAACTGGGACTCAGAACAATTCAGTGATTTGTCAAGATTCATGCAGAGAGTAATTATCTGAGGCAAGGTTGGAATTTTGGTCTTCTTGATTCTAGCACTCTATCTCCATCACCCCCTCTTATATGATTCTATTTATATTGAGAACTTAAAAAAACAGCAAATATGAAAATCAGATATATCTATTTGGAATTACATTTCCTCACCTTTTTTTATGTCACCATATCATTGATTTCTTTCCTTAGTGTTCCCTAAGGATCTATGATTATTTGTCTTCTGTAGAAGTTTCTTTCCTCTCACTCATAGCACAGGGAAGCTTTCCTAAAAGAAAATATAACTAGTCCCCATAACCTGACTGGACTATGTTTCCCTGATGTATGTTTTTGATCATATATGTACATAAAAAGCCAAAGAAATCTAGGCTTCTCAGACTTGGTAGATGCCTAAAAGCACATTAGTCACCATAACTTAATGGCTTGCTGATCAGATAGGAGATAACATTTATCAACGTTGATTATAAATGCCACTGTATTCTCATTGTATAGATTTGTTGTGTTAGACCAAATAAATCTCCTTATGTTAAATGTTTGATGATTTAAAGTACTTCATTTTGTCCTCAAATTGAACCTGAATTAAAACAGTACTGTCTTTAGAATCTGCATCTCTGACAGAATATTTTAACACTATCATAAAAAATGTAAATACAACTCTCTAGTAAAATGTGATTTAATGGTGACAACTCCTGATTTGAAGGATACCCATAACAATTAACTCTACTGGTTTGAATAATGAAGTCATTCTTCAGGACTACACACTGTTTCCAAGAGAAAACAAAATGAAAGAAAGGTCTGATTTAATAATTGGCTAGGTATAAAATTTGACCATTTTGAAACCTTCTCTTCTCTTCTCTTAGCTTCTCTTTCTAGGCTTTGTCAATTGAATTTCTATTAAGAGGTTTCTTTCATGTTGTTTTTGAGGGGAAAGAGGAGCACTTAACACAGTGCCTGTCTTCTCTCCCCCATCTTGGCCCAAAGTTTCTCTTAAAACAGCTGCAAAAACCCCAAAGTTTAGGATAGTGAGTCCTCTACTCTGAAAGGAAAGTCCAATCTTGACAAAGAGATAAAATCAAGTCATGGGTTGGATAAATAAGCAAACAACATAAGAAAAAAATCTGACCATAGACCATTAATATAGTCAAGAGGAAAATTCAAAATACACATTCAGCAGAAGATAACAAAGTCAAATCTTCTACATCCAAGGCCTCCAAGAAATATGAATTGGTCTCAGGTCATGGAAGACCCCAAAAAGGATATTGAAAATCAAATAAAGTAGAAAGAGAAAAAAACTGGAAGAGAAATGATGAGGAAAAATCATTAAACTGAGTCAATAGCTTAGTGAAGGAGGTCCAGGAAACAGAGAAAAAAGTAATGTCTTAAAAACCAGACTGGGACAAATGGGAAAAGAGGTCCAAAAAGTCAATAAGAAGAAGAATGCATTAAAAAGCATAATTGGCCAAATGGAAAAGGAGATACAAAAGCTCACTGAAAAAAAAAATTTCCTAAAATATAGAATAGTGCAAAGGAAAGTTGATGAATTTATGAGATATCAAGAAACAATAAAATAAAACCAAAAGAATGAAAAACTAGAAGAAAATGTGTAATATCTCATTGGATAAATGAGTGAACTGGAAACAGATTCAGGAGAGATAATTGAAAAATTATTGAACTATCTGAAAACCAGGATCAAAAAGAAAGACCCTAGATATCATTTTTGAAAAAAAAATTATCAAGGAAAATTGCCCTGATGTTCTTGAAGCAGAGGGTAAAATAGAATTTGAAAGAATCCACTAATCACCTCCTGAAAGAGATCTCAAAGTGAAAACTGCCAGGAATGTTATAGCCAAATTTCAGAGCTCCCAGGTCAAAGAGCAAACATTGCAAGAGGCCAGAAAGAAGCAATTCAAATATAGTGAAGCCAAAGTCAGAATATACACGATTTGGGGATATAATAATTAAGGGATAGGGCTTGGAATGTGATATTTCAGAAAGCAAAAGAAATGGGATTACAACCAAGAATCAGCTACCCAACAAAACTGAATATACTTTTTCTGGGGAAAAGAGATTTTCAATAAAATAAAGGACTTTTGAAACCTTCCGGATGAAATGACCAGAACTGAAAAGAAAATTTTATCTTCAATTATGAGACTGAAGTGAAACATAAAAAGGTAAACAGGAAAGGTAAATCAAAAGGGACTTAATGATGTGGAACTGTTTATATTCCTGCATAGGAAGATGATGCTGATGACACATGAACTTTCTCATTTATTAGAGCAGTTAGAAGAAGGATATATAGACAAAGTATAGGTGGGAGTTCAATGTGAAGGGAAAAATTATTCAAAAGATGGGAATTAATGAGTGTGAGAGGAATGTACTAGGAGAAAGGGAAAGGAGGGAAAGAAATTAATGGGGGTGAAGGGAATAGGATGGAAGGAAATACATAAAAACTATAATAACTGTTGTTAAAAATATTGAGACATGTTTCTCTGATAAAGACATAGTTTTCAATATAGAGAAGTGAGTCAATTCTATAAAAAAATAAGAACCATTCACCAATTAATAAATGATCAAAAAGATGAACAGCTTTCAGAAGAGGTATCAATGCTATCTATTTAAATCATTTAAAAATGTCTTAACTTACTATTAATAGAAGAAATGTGGATTCAAACAATTCCAAGTTACTACCTTTTACCAATTGGATTCAATAATAGGACAGAGGGAGGTTTCTAATGTTGGTGGGGATGAGAGAAAAAGAAATTAAGGTATTGAAGGAGTTGTGAAGTGATATAATAATTCTGTAAAGCAATTTGAAATTATGCCCAGAGGGCTATAAACCCATTCCCTAGTCCTTGAGCTAACAGTGCCACTATTAGGTCTATATACCAAAAAATATGAGAAACAGGAAGGGAAAGGATCTATGTTATATAGCAGCTTTTATCTTGTGGTAAGGAACTAAAGATTGAGGGGATGCCCATCACTTGGTGAATGACTGAATAAATTGTTTACTTGTTTATGATGAAATGCTATTCTATAAAAGAATAAATGATGAACATGATGTTCTCAGTAAAAAAATTTACCTGAGCACATGCAATGGGAAATGTACCATATATAAAGTAACAATAGTATTATAGGATGATCAGCTGTGAGTGACTTTTCTCAGTAATGCTGTGACCTAAGACAAATCTGAAAGATTTATGGTAAGAATACTATCCATCCCAAGACAGAGCCGATGGTGTCTGAATGCAGATTGGTGCATACCTTATTTTTTAACTGTATTTTTCTTGAGGGTTCTATTTTCTTGGGAGGGGTTTATGTTTACCCTTACAACAAAATTATTATGGTAATTTTTTTCATGACTACACATTTCTAATCTATATCAAATAACTTGCTTTCTCAATGAGATGGATTGGGGTGGGAGGAAGGGAGAAAATTAAAAAAATCAAAGTTTTAAAAGTGAACATGGTAACTTGGATTTTTTATGTAAGCAGGGAAATTTAATAAAATAAAGTAAAAAAATGAAAATAAGTGTTAATACCACATGTGGAAATAAAAGATCAGGGCTCAAGTCTTAGCTCTTACACATGTTAATGAGTTTGGTGACAGTGTGGTTGTGTCACTTCTATGAACCTATTTTTATTCATCAATTAGAAGAAAAAAGATTTCTACTATTATAGAATTACTATGAGAGATATACTTTGCAAATGATATAATAGAAATCTATTCTTATTAGTGATCTGTGGGATATCAAGCACTTTAAAAACAAAAATGAATTTTAAGATGATTTTAATTATGTGGCTATCAACTCTTCACAGCCTCAAGCTGAACAGAAAAAAAGAAAATCTCTTATCTCCAACCAACTTCTTTTCAGTGTCAAATCTTAAAAGTCCTGAAGCAAAAAGGATGTAAGTGCTTCTCAGTGAGAAGGGAAGCTAAGCAGTCTGTAAGTCACAGGACTCAGTCAAGTTAATATATTCTCAATGACTACAATATTAGGAATATGAAATAAATATTCATGGTCTTTATTTAAACTAACATTTTTAAGTATAGAAGGTTTTTCTTTTTATTTTATTGCAAAGCTAAAAGAACTGTCAGGGAATTTAATAGAAGTAATTAGGCTAGAGAAATGAGGAGAAAAGGGATAGAAAATTAAAAAGTTAAAGTAGATAATGCTTGCAACTAAAGTGGAGCTGTAGCTGATAGAATTTAGGATTGCTATATAAGTACAGGAATTTTGGGGTCACTGAAAAGCAAAGGAATTTGCATGCTCTGTCTGGGATTTAAAACTGTTCAGGACTTTATATTATAGCAAATCATTACAAATATACAGGTTAAAACTCCTAGAAAAACAGTAACCAATTTAAGAATAGGCTAGGTGAAGTGAAGGAGAGAGAGAGAGAGAGAGAGAGAGAGAGAGAGAGAGGGAGAGAGAGAGAGAGAGACAGGCAGCCATGAGGCTTGGCTTAATCTGGCCATGTGGCCTGGGGGAAGACCCATGGGGCTCCACATGGCCTATGAGAAAAACCCATCCTGCTAAAATTACAGAAAAAGAAAAAGGAGTAGGAGGAGGAGGAGAGGAGGAGGAGGAGGAGGAGGAGGAGGAGGAGGAGGAGGAAGAAGAAGAAGAAGAAGAAGAAGAAGAAGAAGAAGAAGAAGAAGAAGAAGAAGAAGACATGGTGCTTCCTTTTAAATACTCTTCTGTGGTAGGTTGGCCAAGGGGCGGTGCTTAGAGTGGTCTTATACCTTAGACCAGGTATCTTCCAATGGTAAACCTTGTACTGGTCTTCTCTGTCCCAAGGTGTTCGATCCCCAAGTCCAACACGCCATTTCCTATCACACCAGTGTCTACAGTTAAGGTTAGGTGAAGGGGAAAATGGGGACAAGATAGAAAACAAAAGGGTCAAGGAGCAACAGGATACAATCAACAATCAAGGTCAGTTTACATCTCAGGAGCAAACAAAGTTCCACAACTAACAAGATTTTAACATCTTTAAAGCTACATTCATAATTCTGGACATCAGGACTAGGGCCTTTGTTTCAGGGTATTGAATTTAAAAGGAGCTAAAGGCACAAGCTTCTTCTCAGCTGCATAGAAACAATACAATAGCACTTCGCAAAAATAATCAAAATAGAGAAGCTGCTGGATTAAAGTTAGAGTAAACTATAAGGAATTATCTAAGTTATGCCAAAATTAACTGTTAGGAATTTCTAAAGAGAGATAAGAAGAAAAAGACAAAAGGATTGAACCTTGATGGTGGACAAGTAAGTCATATTGAGATTGCAAACCTGATTGCAATCCTGAACTCCTATTTGTCTGTATCCACTCCCTAGTCATAATAGCCTTATGAAAAGTAACCTTGCTGACATGTGGTTTCTGTTAGCTACCTACAAGATAATATCCTGTTTCCCTTAACTGTTCCTTTCCCTGAGTACAAAAACTCCTCAAAAAGATATTTGGAGAAAACCTATGAGATTGATTACAGATTCACAAACTAAGCAGAAGTATAATTTCAGAAACCTAGAATTGGTCATTATTAAAAATCAATTATTTTTATTTGCACTGATTGGTTTAATATCGAAAAATAAATGAACCAGTGGAAGAAATTTCTACTGAAGATAAATCTTGGTTTTCCCATATCCTTCTCACAGGATCCTAGGTATTCTTCCCAGGGATCATTTGTTGATGTTCAGTTAGATGGAACTCGGAGACTCAGATGCACATTTAAAGCTATATTTCTTTTCTGTGTGTGAGTTACATCTTTGTAAACATCATCATTATGTTAGTTCAAAGGGGAAAAACACTGAACCTTAATCTCCAGTTCTCAGTCTAAAGCTCAATCTCTTTGCCTCCAGGTTTCTACCTTTTCTGATGAGCTTGTTTTGTTATTGTTGAGTCATTTCAGTTATGTCTGACTCTTTGTAACCCAATGAGGGCTTTCTGTACAAAGAGAACTTTGCGATTTCCATCTCCAGTTTATTTTACAGATTAGGAACTGAGGCAGACAGGTTAAGTGATTTAGGGTAACCTAGCTTGTAAGTGTTTGAGACAAGATCTGAACTCAGGAAAATGAATTTTCCTGATGCTAAGCCTGGCAGTCTATCTATTGTGCCACCTAACTGCCTCTCTTGCCATCTAGAAACTTTTAGGAACCCTGTTCATACCAAGGATTACATCTTTTCAGCTACTACTGCCTGTGAATGAGGTAATTTTGGTACCAAGGTTTTGTATTTCTTTCTTATAAAGAGACTTCAGAAAAGTTTCCTGGTTTGCAGGTTTATTTATAAAAATGTGTGAAGTGGGGGGGAGACATTCTCACTTTATGTGTGTAAAATAGAGGAATACAATATTCTGCCATTCAATTTGCACCTCACTTGAACATGTAAATGATTCAAATCTTCATTGTAAAGTCCCACATTACTTTCATTGCAGTGTCAAAAAAGACTATTCTCTTGGGGAATCAAGCATTGAAACTAATATTATTTATTACTCAAGTTTTAACAAAAATTTCCAGTCCACATAGTTTGTTCTTGTTTTAAAATTGTTTTTTGTTAATAGCCTTCATCTATCTATAATTTATTCCTTCCCCCCAACAAACTATCTTGCACTCAGAAAATTAAATTGGAACACAAAGGAGGAAAATTATTTGCATCTTATTTACAAATAAATCAATGTTTTATAATTCAGCAACCCTTCTATGTGAATTACTATATGGGTCAAAAACAAAAAGAAATGCAATCAATAGCATTGTCACCTTTGTCAAACTTATCAGCAATTTCCAAAAAAATGTATCCTTTGCATCTTAAAAATATAATATTGTTAAAGTCACTCAAGTGCTTATAAATTTATCTCCACCTCTCACCACATATAACCCTAAATAAAATGCACCCTGGGACAAAGGAAAATTACTAGGCAAATTTTCTAGGCATTCCATGTCACTTGCAAGTCCAAAATCTTATGGCTTATGGAAAATTCTGTACCCATAGCACTCTTCATAGCACTCAACTAGGATTAGATGTTTCTGCATCTGTTCTCTAGGAACAAGATTGGTCTTAACAAATGTTTTTTCATTGATTGTTTACTATTAACTCTAGAGTTAAAAAGGACTTCAGAGATTAGTTATTTCAAACACTC